>NW_026697819.1:0-58743 GCF_030435755.1 Ochotona princeps
TGGGATGCTCTACCAGGTTCATTCCTAGATAATGCACTCAAAGGGCACTAAGCATAGAGTGTGAAACTGAGTTCCTTGAGAGCTGCTTGGAAGCCTGATGGTGTGTGACGTTAGTGAGCCAAATGGAGTTGTTCTCCCACAAGAACCACTCGGCTGATTCTTCTTCAATATGCCCTTCACCAACATGCAGTTTCCTTGATTGAATTAGCTCTCACACCAATATTTGCGTCTAGAGCCTTTGCATTGAGGGCTATCTGAAAGTGGGTTTGGCGCTGAAATTATCTGTGAATGTGGAGTTGGTGGCATGTGAAACCCGCATGTGGAGCATTCGTTTGTGTGGGATGCTCTACCAGGTTCATTCCTAGATAATGCACTCAAAGGGCACTAAGCATAGAGTGTGAAAACTGAGTTTCCTTGAGAGCTGCTTGGAAGCCTGATGGTGTGTGAAGTTAGTGAGCCAAATGGAGTTGTTCTCCCACAAGAACCACTCGGCTGATTCTTCTTCAATATGCCCTTCACCAACATGCAGTGTTTCCTTGATTGAATTAGCTCTCACACCAATATTTGCATTTAGAGCCTTTGCATTGAGGGCTATCTGAAAACGTCTGTGGCGCTGAATTTGCCTGTGAATGTGGAGTTGGTGGCGTGTGAAACCCGCATGTGGAGCATTCGTTTGTGTGGGATGCTCTACCAGGTTCATTCCTAGAAAATGCACTCATAGGGCACTAAGCATAGAGTGTGAAAACTGAGTTTCCTTGAGAGCTGCTTGGAAGCTGATGGTGTGTGACGTTAGTGAGCCAAATGGAGTTGTTCTCCCACAAGAACCACTCGGCTGATTCTTCTTCAATATGCCCTTCACCAACATGCAGTGTTTCCTTGATTGAATTAGCTCTCACACCAATATTTGTGTCTAGAGCCTTTGCATTGAGGGCTATCTGCAAACGTCTGTGGCGCTGAAGTTGCCTGTGAATGTGGAGTTGGTGGCATGTGAAACCCGCATGTGGAGCATTCGTTTGTGTGGATGCTCTACCAGGTTCATTCCTAGATAATGCACTCAAACGGCACTAAGCATAGAGTGTGAAAACTGAGTTTCCTTGAGAGCTGCTTGGAAGCCTGATGGTGTGTGACGTTAGTGAGCCAAATGGAGTTGTTCTCCCACAAGAACCACTCGGCTGATTCTTCTTCAATATGCCCTTCACCAACATGCAGTGTTTTGTTGATTGAATTAGCTCTCACACCAATATTTGCGTCTAGAGCCTTTGCATTGAGGGCTATCTGCAAACGTATGTGGCGCTGAAGTTGCCTGTGAATGTGGAGTTGGTGGCATGTGAAACCCGCATGTGGAGCATTCGTTTGTGTGGGATGCTCTACCAGGTTCATTCCTAGATAATGCACTCAAAGGGCACTAAGCATAGAGTGTGAAAACTGAGTTTCCTTGAGAGCTGCTTGGAAGCCTGATGGTGTGTGAAGTTAGTGAGCCAAATGGAGTTGTTCTCCCACAAGAACCACTCGGCTGATTCTTCTTCAATATGCCCTTCATCAACATGCAGTGTTTCATTGAATGAATTACCTCTCACACCAATATTTGCGTCTAGAGCCTTTGCATTGAGGGCTATCTGAAAGTGGTTTTGGCGCTGAAGTTGCCTGTGAATGTGGAGTTGGTGGCATGTGAAACCCGCATGTGGAGCATTCGTTTGTGTGGGATGCTCTACCAGGTTCATTCCTAGATAATGCACTCAAACGGCACTAAGCATAGAGTGTGAAAACTGAGTTTCCTTGAGAGCTGCTTGGAAGCCTGATGGTGTGTGACGTTAGTGAGCCAAATGGAGTTGTTCTCCCACAAGAACCACTCGGCTGATTCTTCTTCAATATGCCCTTCACCAACATGCAGTGTTTCCTTGATTGAATTAGCTCTCACACCAATATTTGCGTCTAGAGCCTTTGCATTGAGGGCTATCTGCAAACGTATGTGGCGCTGAAGTTGCCTGTGAATGTGGAGTTGGTGGCATGTGAAACCCGCATGTGGAGCATTCGTTTGTGTGGGATGCTCTACCAGGTTCATTCCTAGATAATGCACTCAAAGGGCACTAAGCATAAAGTGTGAAAACTGAGTTTCCTTGAGAGCTGCTTGGAAGCCTGATGGTGTGTGAAGTTAGTGAGCCAAATGGAGTTGTTCTCCCACAAGAACCACTCGGCTGATTCTTCTTCAATATGCCCTTCATCAACATGCAGTGTTTCCTTGAATGAATTACCTCTCACACCAATATTTGCGTCTAGAGCCTTTGCATTGAGGGCTATCTGAAAGTGGTTTTGGCGCTGAAGTTGCCTGTGAATGTGGAGTTGGTGGCGTGTGAAACCCGCATGTGGAGCATTCGTTTGTGTGGGATGCTCTACCAGGTTCATTCCTAGATAATGCACTCATAGGGCACTAAGCATAGAGTGTGAAAACTGAGTTTCCTTGAGAGCTGCTTGGAAGCCTGATGGTGTGTGACGTTAGTGAGCCAAATGGAGTTGTTCTCCCAAAAGAACCACTCGGCTGATTCTTCTTCAATATGCCCTTCACCAACATGCAGTGTTTCCTTGATTGAATTAGCTCTCACACCAATATTTGCGTCTAGAGCCTTTGCATTGAGGGCTATCTGCAAACGTCTGTGGCGCTGAAGTTGCCTGTGAATGTGGAGTTGGTGGCATGTGAAACCCGCATGTGGAGCATTCGTTTGTGTGGGATGCTCTACCAGGTTCATTCCTAGATAATGCACTCAAAGGGCACTAAGCATAGAGTGTGAAAACTGAGTTTCCTTGAGAGCTGTGTGGAAGCCTGATGGTGTGTGAAGTTAGTGAGCCAAATGGAGTTGTTCTCCCACAAGAACCACTCGGCTGATTCTTCTTCAATATGCCCTTCACCAACATGCAGTTTCCTTGATTGAATTAGCTCTCACACCAATATTTGCGTCTAGAGCCTTTGAATTGAGGGCTATCTGAAAGTGGTTTGGCGCTGAAATTATCTGTGAATGTGGAGTTGGTGGCATGTGAAACCCGCATGTGGAGCATTCGTTTGTGTGGGATGCTCTACCAGGTTCATTCCTAGATAATGCACTCAAGAGCACTAAGCATAGAGTGTGAAAACTGAGTTTCCTTGAGAGCTGCTTGGAAGCCTGATGGTGTGTGAAGTTAGTGAGCCAAATGGAGTTGTTCTCCCACAAGAACCACTCGGCTGATTCTTCTTCAATATGCCCTTCACCAACATGCAGTGTTTCCTTGATTGAATTACCTCTCACACCAATATTTGCGTCTAGAGCCTTTGCATTGAGGGCTATCTGAAGTGGTTTTGGCGCTGAAGTTGCCTGTGAATGTGGAGTTGGTGGCGTGTGAAACCCGCATGTGGAGCATTCGTTTGTGTGGGATGCTCTACCAGGTTCATTCCTAGATAATGCACTCATAGGGCACTAAGCATAGAGTGTGAAAACTGAGTTCCTTGAGAGCTGCTTGGAAGCCTGATGGTGTGTGACGTTAGTGAGCCAAATGGAGTTGTTCTCCCACAAGAACCACTCGGCTGATTCTTCTTCAATATGCCCTTCACCAACATGCAGTGTTTCCTTGATTGAATTAGCTCTCACACCAATATTTGTGTCTAGAGCCTTTGCATTGAGGGCTATCTGCAAACGTCTGTGGCGCTGAAGTTGCCTGTGAATGTGGAGTTGGTGGCATGTGAAACCCGCATGTGGAGCATTCGTTTGTGTGGGATGCTCTACCAGGTTCATTCCTAGATAATGCACTCAAAGGGCACTAAGCATAGAGTGTGAAAACTGAGTTTCCTTGAGAGCTGCTTGGAAGCCTGATGGTGTGTGACGTTAGTGAGCCAAATGGAGTTGTTCTCCCACAAGAACCACTCGGCTGATTCTTCTTCAATATGCCCTTCACCAACATGCAGTGTTTCCTTGATTGAATTAGCTCTCACACCAATATTTGCGTCTAGAGCCTTTGCATTGAGGGCTATCTGAAAGTGGTTTTGGCGCTGAAGTTGCCTGTGAATGTGGAGTTGGTGGCGTGTGAAACCCGCATGTGGAGCATTCGTTTGTGTGGGATGCTCTACCAGGTTCATTCCTAGATAATGCACTCATAGGGCACTAAGCATAGAGTGTGAAAACTGAGTTTCCTTGAGAGCTGCTTGGAAGCCTGATGGTGTGTGAAGTTAGTGAGCCAAATGGAGTTGTTCTCCCACAAGAACCACTCGGCTGATTCTTCTTCAATATGCCCTTCACCAACATGCAGTGTTTCCTTGATTGAATTAGCTCTCACACCAATATTTGCGTCTAGAGCCTTTGCATTGAGGGCTATCTGAAAGTGGTTTTGGCGCTGAAGTTGCCTGTGAATGTGGAGTTGGTGGCATGTGAAACCCGCATGTGGAGCATTCGTTTGTGTGGGATGCTCTACCAGGTTCATTCCTAGATAATGCACTCAAAGGGCACTAAGCATAGAGTGTGAAAACTGAGTTTCCTTGAGAGCTGCTTGGAAGCCTGATGGTGTGTGACGTTAGTGAGCCAAATGGAGTTGTTCTCCACAAGAACCACTCGGCTGATTCTACTTCAATATGCCCTTCACCAACATGCAGTGTTTCCTTGATTGAATTAGCTCTCACACCAATATTTGCGTCTAGAGCCTTTGCATTGAGGGCTATCTGCAAACGTCTGTGGCGCTGAAGTTGCCTGTGAATGTGGAGTTGGTGGCATGTGAAACCCGCATGTGGAGCATTCGTTTGTGTGGGATGCTCTACCAGGTTCATTCCTAGATAATGCACTCAAAGGGCACTAAGCATAGAGTGTGAAAACTGAGTTTCCTTGAGAGCTGCTTGGAAGCCTGATGGTGTGTGACGTTAGTGAGCCAAATGGAGTTGTTCTCCCACAAGAACCACTCGGCTGATTCTACTTCAATATGCCCTTCACCAACATGCAGTGTTTCCTTGATTGAATTAGCTCTCACACCAATATTTGCGTCTAGAGCCTTTGCATTGAGGGCTATCTGCAAACGTCTGTGGCGCTGAAGTTGCCTGTGAATGTGGAGTTGGTGGCATGTGAAACCCGCATGTGGAGCATTCGTTTGTGTGGGATGCTCTACCAGGTTCATTCTAGATAATGCACTCAAAGGGCACTAAGCATAGAGTGTAAAAACTGAGTTTCCTTGAGAGCTGCTTGGAAGCCTGATGGTGTGTGAAGTTAGTGAGCCAAATGGAGTTGTTCTCCCACAAGAACCACTCGGCTGATTCTTCTTCAATATGCCCTTAATCAACATGCAGTGTTTCCTTGATTGAATTACTTCTCACACCAATATTTGCGTCTAGAGCCTTTGCATTGAGGGCTATCTGCAAACGTCTGTGACGCTGAAGTTGCCTGTGAATGTGGAGTTGGTGGCGTGTGAAACCCGCATGTGGAGCATTCGTTTGTGTGGGATGCTCTACCAGGTTCATTCCTAGATAATGCACTCATAGGGCACTAAGCATAGAGTGTGAAAACTGAGTTTCCTTGAGAGCTGCTTGGAAGCCTGATGGTGTGTGAAGTTAGTGAGCCAAATGGAGTTGTTCTCCCACAAGAACCCTCGGCTGATTCTTCTTCAATATGCCCTTCACCAACATGCAGTGTTTCCTTGATTGAATTAGCTCTCACACCAATATTTGCGTCTAGAGCCTTTGCATTGAGGGCTATCTGAAAGTGGTTTTGGCGCTGAAGTTGCCTGTGAATGTGCAGTTGGTGGCATGTGAAACCCGCATGTGGAGCATTCGTTTGTGTGGGATGCTCTACCAGGTTCATTCCTAGATAATGCACTCATAGGGCACTAAGCATAGAGTGTGAAAACTGAGTTTCCTTGAGAGCTGCTTGGAAGCCTGATGGTGTGTGACGTTAGTGAGCCAAATGGAGTTGTTCTCCCACAAGAACCACTCGGCTGATTCTTCTTCAATATGCCCTTCACCAACATGCAGTGTGTCTTTGATTGAATTAGCTCTCACACCAATATTTGCGTTTAGAGCCTTTGCATTGAGGGCTATCTGCAAACGTCTGTGACGCTGAAGTTGCCTGTGAATGTGGAGTTGGTGGCATGTGAAACCCGCATGTGGAGCATTCGTTTGTGTGGGATGCTCTACCAGGTCATTCCTAGATAATGCACTCAAAGGGCACTAAGCATAGAGTGTGAAAACTGAGTTTCCTTGAGAGCTGCTTGGAAGCCTGATGGTGTGTGACGTTAGTGAGCCAAATGGAGTTGTTCTCCCACAAGAACCACTCGGCTGATTCTTCTTCAATATGCCCTTCACCAACATGCAGTTTCCTTGATTGAATTAGCTCTCACACCAATATTTGCGTCTAGAGCCTTTGCATTGAGGGCTATCTGAAAGTGGGTTTGGCGCTGAAATTATCTGTGAATGTGGAGTTGGTGGCATGTGAAACCCGCATGTGGAGCATTCGTTTGTGTGGGATGCTCTACCAGGTTCATTCCTAGATAATGCACTCAAAGGGCACTAAGCATAGAGTGTGAAAACTGAGTTTCCTTGAGAGCTGCTTGGAAGCCTGATGGTGTGTGACGTTAGTGAGCCAAATGGAGTTGTTCTCCCACAAGAACCACTCGGCTGATTCTTCTTCAATATGCCCTTCACCAACATGCAGTGTTTCCTTGATTGAATTAGCTCTCACACCAATATTTGCATTTAGAGCCTTTGCATTGAGGGCTATCTGAAAACGTCTGTGGCGCTGAATTTGCCTGTGAATGTGGAGTTGGTGGCGTGTGAAACCCGCATGTGGAGCATTCGTTTGTGTGGGATGCTCTACCAGGTTCATTCCTAGAAAATGCACTCATAGGGCACTAAGCATAGAGTGTGAAAACTGAGTTTCCTTGAGAGCTGCTTGGAAGCCTGATGGTGTGTGACGTTAGTGAGCCAAATGGAGTTGTTCTCCCACAAGAACCACTCGGCTGATTCTTCTTCAATATGCCCTTCACCAACATGCAGTGTTTCCTTGATTGAATTAGCTCTCACACCAATATTTGTGTCTAGAGCCTTTGCATTGAGGGCTATCTGCAAACGTCTGTGGCGCTGAAGTTGCCTGTGAATGTGGAGTTGGTGGCATGTGAAACCCGCATGTGGAGCATTCGTTTGTGTGGATGCTCTACCAGGTTCATTCCTAGATAATGCACTCAAACGGCACTAAGCATAGAGTGTGAAAACTGAGTTTCCTTGAGAGCTGCTTGGAAGCCTGATGGTGTGTGACGTTAGTGAGCCAAATGGAGTTGTTCTCCCACAAGAACCACTCGGCTGATTCTTCTTCAATATGCCCTTCACCAACATGCAGTGTTTTGTTGATTGAATTAGCTCTCACACCAATATTTGCGTCTAGAGCCTTTGCATTGAGGGCTATCTGCAAACGTCTGTGGCGCTGAAGTTGCCTGTGAATGTGGAGTTGGTGGCATGTGAAACCCGCATGTGGAGCATTCGTTTGTGTGGGATGCTCTACCAGGTTCATTCCTAGATAATGCACTCATAGGGCACTAAGCATAGAGTGTGAAAACTGAGTTTCCTTGAGAGCTGCTTGGAAGCCTGATGGTGTGTGAAGTTAGTGAGCCAAATGGAGTTGTTCTCCCACAAGAACCACTCGGCTGATTCTTCTTCAATATGCCCTTCACCAACATGCAGTGTTTCCTTGATTGAATTAGCTCTCACACCAATATTTGCGTCTAGAGCCTTTGCATTGAGGGCTATCTGAAAGTGGTTTTGGCGCTGAAGTTGCCTGTGAATGTGCAGTTGGTGGCATGTGAAACCCGCATGTGGAGCATTCGTTTGTGTGGGATGCTCTACCAGGTTCATTCCTAGATAATGCACTCATAGGGCACTAAGCATAGAGTGTGAAAACTGAGTTTCCTTGAGAGCTGCTTGGAAGCCTGATGGTGTGTGACGTTAGTGAGCCAAATGGAGTTGTTCTCCCACAAGAACCACTCGGCTGATTCTTCTTCAATATGCCCTTCACCAACATGCAGTGTGTCTTTGATTGAATTAGCTCTCACACCAATATTTGCGTTTAGAGCCTTTGCATTGAGGGCTATCTGCAAACGTCTGTGACGCTGAAGTTGCCTGTGAATGTGGAGTTGGTGGCATGTGAAACCGCATGTGGAGCATTCGTTTGTGTGGGATGCTCTACCAGGTTCATTCCTAGATAATGCACTCAAAGGGCACTAAGCATAGAGTGTGAAAACTGAGTTTCCTTGAGAGCTGCTTGGAAGCCTGATGGTGTGTGACGTTAGTGAGCCAAATGGAGTTGTTCTCCCACAAGAACCACTCGGCTGATTCTTCTTCAATATGCCCTTCACCAACATGCAGTTTCCTTGATTGAATTAGCTCTCACACCAATATTTGCGTCTAGAGCCTTTGCATTGAGGGCTATCTGAAAGTGGGTTTGGCGCTGAAATTATCTGTGAATGTGGAGTTGGTGGCATGTGAAACCCGCATGTGGAGCATTCGTTTGTGTGGGATGCTCTACCAGGTTCATTCCTAGATAATGCACTCAAAGGGCACTAAGCATAGAGTGTGAAAACTGAGTTTCCTTGAGAGCTGCTTGGAAGCCTGATGGTGTGTGACGTTAGTGAGCCAAATGGAGTTGTTCTCCCACAAGAACCACTCGCTGATTCTTCTTCAATATGCCCTTCACCAACATGCAGTGTTTCCTTGATTGAATTAGCTCTCACACCAATATTTGCATTTAGAGCCTTTGCATTGAGGGCTATCTGAAAACGTCTGTGGCGCTGAATTTGCCTGTGAATGTGGAGTTGGTGGCGTGTGAAACCCGCATGTGGAGCATTCGTTTGTGTGGGATGCTCTACCAGGTTCATTCCTAGAAAATGCACTCATAGGGCACTAAGCATAGAGTGTGAAAACTGAGTTTCCTTGAGAGCTGCTTGGAAGCCTGATGGTGTGTGACGTTAGTGAGCCAAATGGAGTTGTTCTCCCACAAGAACCACTCGGCTGATTCTTCTTCAATATGCCCTTCACCAACATGCAGTGTTTCCTTGATTGAATTAGCTCTCACACCAATATTTGTGTCTAGAGCCTTTGCATTGAGGGCTATCTGCAAACGTCTGTGGCGCTGAAGTTGCCTGTGAATGTGGAGTTGGTGGCATGTGAAACCCGCATGTGGAGCATTCGTTTGTGTGGGATGCTCTACCAGGTTCATTCCTAGATAATGCACTCAAAGGGCACTAAGCATAGAGTGTGAAAACTGAGTTTCCTTGAGAGCTGCTTGGAAGCCTGATGGTGTGTGACGTTAGTGAGCCAAATGGAGTTGTTCTCCCACAAGAACCACTCGGCTGATTCTTCTTCAATATGCCCTTCACCAACATGCAGTGTTTTGTTGATTGAATTAGCTCTCACACCAATATTTGCGTCTAGAGCCTTTGCATTGAGGGCTATCTGCAAACGTATGTGGCGCTGAAGTTGCCTGTGAATGTGGAGTTGGTGGCATGTGAAACCCGCATGTGAGCATTCGTTTGTGTGGGATGCTCTACCAGGTTCATTCCTAGATAATGCACTCAAAGGGCACTAAGCATAAAGTGTGAAAACTGAGTTTCCTTGAGAGCTGCTTGGAAGCCTGATGGTGTGTGAAGTTAGTGAGCCAAATGGAGTTGTTCTCCCACAAGAACCACTCGGCTGATTCTTCTTCAATATGCCCTTCATCAACATGCAGTGTTTCCTTGAATGAATTACCTCTCACACCAATATTTGCGTCTAGAGCCTTTGCATTGAGGGCTATCTGAAAGTGGTTTTGGCGCTGAAGTTGCCTGTGAATGTGGAGTTGGTGGCGTGTGAAACCCGCATGTGGAGCATTCGTTTGTGTGGGATGCTCTACCAGGTTCATTCCTAGATAATGCACTCATAGGGCACTAAGCATAGAGTGTGAAAACTGAGTTTCCTTGAGAGCTGCTTGGAAGCCTGATGGTGTGTGACGTTAGTGAGCCAAATGGAGTTGTTCTCCCACAAGAACCACTCGGCTGATTCTTCTTCAATATGCCCTTCACCAACATGCAGTGTTTCCTTGATTGAATTAGCTCTCACACCAATATTTGTGTCTAGAGCCTTTGCATTGAGGGCTATCTGCAAACGTCTGTGGCGCTGAAGTTGCCTGTGAATGTGGAGTTGGTGGCATGTGAAACCCGCATGTGGAGCATTCGTTTGTGTGGGATGCTCTACCAGGTTCATTCCTAGATAATGCACTCAAACGGCACTAAGCATAGAGTGTGAAAACTGAGTTTCCTTGAGAGCTGCTTGGAAGCCTGATGGTGTGTGACGTTAGTGAGCCAAATGGAGTTGTTCTCCCACAAGAACCACTCGGCTGATTCTTCTTCAATATGCCCTTCACCAACATGCAGTGTTTTGTTGATTGAATTAGCTCTCACACCAATATTTGCGTCTAGAGCCTTTGCATTGAGGGCTATCTGCAAACGTCTGTGGCGCTGAAGTTGCCTGTGAATGTGGAGTTGGTGGCATGTGAAACCCGCATGTGGAGCATTCGTTTGTGTGGGATGCTCTACCAGGTTCATTCCTAGATAATGCACTCAAAGGGCACTAAGCATAAAGTGTGAAAACTGAGTTTCCTTGAGAGCTGCTTGGAAGCCTGATGGTGTGTGAAGTTAGTGAGCCAAATGGAGTTGTTCTCCCACAAGAACACTCGGCTGATTCTTCTTCAATATGCCCTTCATCAACATGCAGTGTTTCCTTGAATGAATTACCTCTCACACCAATATTTGCGTCTAGAGCCTTTGCATTGAGGGCTATCTGAAAGTGGTTTTGGCGCTGAAGTTGCCTGTGAATGTGGAGTTGGTGGCGTGTGAAACCCGCATGTGGAGCATTCGTTTGTGTGGGATGCTCTACCAGGTTCATTCCTAGATAATGCACTCATAGGGCACTAAGCATAGAGTGTGAAAACTGAGTTTCCTTGAGAGCTGCTTGGAAGCCTGATGGTGTGTGACGTTAGTGAGCCAAATGGAGTTGTTCTCCCAAAAGAACCACTCGGCTGATTCTTCTTCAATATGCCCTTCACCAACATGCAGTGTTTCCTTGATTGAATTAGCTCTCACACCAATATTTGCGTCTAGAGCCTTTGCATTGAGGGCTATCTGCAAACGTCTGTGGCGCTGAAGTTGCCTGTGAATGTGGAGTTGGTGGCATGTGAAACCCGCATGTGGAGCATTCGTTTGTGTGGATGCTCTACCAGGTTCATTCCTAGATAATGCACTCAAAGGGCACTAAGCATAGAGTGTGAAAACTGAGTTTCCTTGAGAGCTGTGTGGAAGCCTGATGGTGTGTGAAGTTAGTGAGCCAAATGGAGTTGTTCTCCCACAAGAACCACTCGGCTGATTCTTCTTCAATATGCCCTTCACCAACATGCAGTTTCCTTGATTGAATTAGCTCTCACACCAATATTTGCGTCTAGAGCCTTTGCATTGAGGGCTATCTGAAAGTGGGTTTGGCGCTGAAATTATCTGTGAATGTGGAGTTGGTGGCATGTGAAACCCGCATGTGGAGCATTCGTTTGTGTGGGATGCTCTACCAGGTTCATTCCTAGATAATGCACTCAAAGAGCACTAAGCATAGAGTGTGAAAACTGAGTTTCCTTGAGAGCTGCTTGGAAGCCTGATGGTGTGTGAAGTTAGTGAGCCAAATGGAGTTGTTCTCCCACAAGAACCACTCGGCTGATTCTTCTTCAATATGCCCTTCACCAACATGCAGTGTTTCCTTGATTGAATTACCTCTCACACCAATATTTGCGTCTAGAGCCTTTGCATTGAGGGCTATCTGAAAGTGGTTTTGGCGCTGAAGTTGCCTGTGAATGTGGAGTTGGTGGCGTGTGAAACCCGCATGTGGAGCATTCGTTTGTGTGGGATGCTCTACCAGGTTCATTCCTAGATAATGCACTCATAGGGCACTAAGCATAGAGTGTGAAAACTGAGTTTCCTTGAGAGCTGCTTGGAAGCCTGATGGTGTGTGACGTTAGTGAGCCAAATGGAGTTGTTCTCCCACAAGAACCACTCGGCTGATTCTTCTTCAATATGCCCTTCACCAACATGCAGTGTTTCCTTGATTGAATTAGCTCTCACACCAATATTTGTGTCTAGAGCCTTTGCATTGAGGGCTATCTGCAAACGTCTGTGGCGCTGAAGTTGCCTGTGAATGTGGAGTTGGTGGCATGTGAAACCGCATGTGGAGCATTCGTTGTGTGGGATGCTCTACCAGGTTCATTCCTAGATAATGCACTCAAAGGGCACTAAGCATAGAGTGTGAAACTGAGTTTCCTTGAGAGCTGCTTGGAAGCCTGATGGTGTGTGACGTTAGTGAGCCAAATGGAGTTGTTCTCCCACAAGAACCACTCGGCTGATTCTTCTTCAATATGCCCTTCACCAACATGCAGTGTTTCCTTGATTGAATTAGCTCTCACACCAATATTTGCGTCTAGAGCCTTTGCATTGAGGGCTATCTGCAAACGTCTGTGGCGCTGAAGTTGCCTGTGAATGTGGAGTTGGTGGCATGTGAAACCCGCATGTGGAGCATTCGTTTGTGTGGGATGCTCTACCAGGTTCATTCCTAGATAATGCACTCAAAGAGCACTAAGCATAGAGTGTAAAAACTGAGTTTCCTTGAGAGCTGCTTGGAAGCCTGATGGTGTGTGAAGTTAGTGAGCCAAATGGAGTTGTTCTCCCACAAGAACCACTCGGCTGATTCTTCTTCAATATGCCCTTAATCAACATGCAGTGTTTCTTGATTGAATTACCTCTCACACCAATATTTGCGTCTAGAGCCTTTGCATTGAGGGCTATCTGAAAGTGGTTTTGGCGCTGAAGTTGCCTGTGAATGTGGAGTTGGTGGCGTGTGAAACCCGCATGTGGAGCATTCGTTTGTGTGGGATGCTCTACCAGGTTCATTCCTAGATAATGCACTCATAGGGCACTAAGCATAGAGTGTGAAAACTGAGTTTCCTTGAGAGCTGCTTGGAAGCCTGATGGTGTGTGAAGTTAGTGAGCCAAATGGAGTTGTTCTCCACAAGAACCACTCGGCTGATTCTTCTTCAATATGCCCTTCACCAACATGCAGTGTTTCTTGATTGAATTAGCTCTCACACCAATATTTGCGTCTAGAGCCTTTGCATTGAGGGCTATCTGAAAGTGGTTTTGGCGCTGAAGTTGCCTGTGAATGTGGAGTTGGTGGCATGTGAAACCCGCATGTGGAGCATTCGTTTGTGTGGGATGCTCTACCAGGTTCATTCCTAGATAATGCACTCATAGGGCACTAAGCATAGAGTGTGAAAACTGAGTTTCCTTGAGAGCTGCTTGGAAGCCTGATGGTGTGTGACGTTAGTGAGCCAAATGGAGTTGTTCTCCCACAAGAACCACTCGGCTGATTCTACTTCAATATGCCCTTCACCAACATGCAGTGTTTTGTTGATTGAATTAGCTCTCACACCAATATTTGCGTCTAGAGCCTTTGCATTGAGGGCTATCTGCAAACGTCTGTGGCGCTGAAGTTGCCTGTGAATGTGGAGTTGGTGCATGTGAAACCCGCATGTGGAGCATTCGTTTGTGTGGGATGCTCTACCAGGTTCATTCCTAGATAATGCACTCAAAGGGCACTAAGCATAGAGTGTAAAAACTGAGTTTCCTTGAGAGCTGCTTGGAAGCCTGATGGTGTGTGAAGTTAGTGAGCCAAATGGAGTTGTTCTCCCACAAGAACCACTCGGCTGATTCTTCTTCAATATGCCCTTAATCAACATGCAGTGTTTCCTTGATTGAATTACTTCTCACACCAATATTTGCGTCTAGATCCTTTGCATTGAGGGCTATCTGAAAGTGGTTTTGGCGCTGAAGTTGCCTGTGAATGTGGAGTTGGTGGCGTGTGAAACCCGCATGTGGAGCATTCGTTTGTGTGGGATGCTCTACCAGGTTCATTCCTAGATAATGCACTCAAAGGGCACTAAGCATAGAGTGTGAAAACTGAGTTCCTTGAGAGCTGCTTGGAAGCCTGATGGTGTGTGACGTTAGTGAGCCAAATGGAGTTGTTCTCCACAACTCCCACAAGAACCACTCGGCTGATTCTTCTTCAATATGCCCTTCACCAACATGCAGTGTTTCCTTGATTGAATTAGCTCTCACACCAATATTTGCGTCTAGAGCCTTTGCATTGAGGGCTATCTGAAAGTGGGTTTGGCGCTGAAATTATCTGTGAATGTGGAGTTGGTGGCATGTGAAACCCGCATGTGGAGCATTCGTTTGTGTGGGATGCTCTACCAGGTTCATTCCTAGATAATGCACTCAAAGGGCACTAAGCATAGAGTGTGAAAACTGAGTTTCCTTGAGAGCTGCTTGGAAGCCTGATGGTGTGTGACGTTAGTGAGCCAAATGGAGTTGTTCTCCACAAGAACCACTCGGCTGATTCTTCTTCAATATGCCCTTCACCAACATGCAGTGTTTCCTTGATTGAATTACCTCTCACACCAATATTTGCATTTAGAGCCTTTGCATTGAGGGCTATCTGAAAACGTCTGTGGCGCTGAAGTTGCCTGTGAATGTGGAGTTGGTGGCGTGTGAAACCCGCATGTGGAGCATTCGTTTGTGTGGGATGCTCTACCAGGTTCATTCCTAGATAATGCACTCATAGGGCACTAAGCATAGAGTGTGAAAACTGAGTTTCCTTGAGAGCTGCTTGGAAGCCTGATGGTGTGTGACGTTAGTGAGAAAAAAATGGAGTTGTTCTCCCACAAGAACCACTCGGCTGATTCTTCTTCAATATGCCCTTCACCAACATGCAGTGTTTCCTTGATTGAATTAGCTCTCACACCAATATTTGCGTCTAGAGCCTTTGCATTGAGGGCTATCTGCAAGCGTCTGTGTCGCTGAAGTTGCCTGTGAATGTGGAGTAGGTGGCATGTGAAACCCGCATGTGGAGCATTCGTTTGTGTGGGATGCTCTACCAGGTTCATTCCTAGATAATGCACTCAAACGGCACTAAGCATAGAGTGTGAAAACTGAGTTTCCTTGAGAGCTGCTTGGAAGCCTGATGGTGTGTGACGTTAGTGAGCCAAATGGAGTTGTTCTCACTCAAGAACCACTCGGCTGATTCTTCTTCAATATGCCCTTCACCAACATGCAGTGTTTTGTTGATTGAATTAGCTCTCACACCAATATTTGCGTCTAGAGCCTTTGCATTGAGGGCTATCTGCAAACGTCTGTGGCGCTGAAGTTGCCTCTGAATGTGGAGTTGGTGGCATGTGAAACCCGCATGTGGAGCATTCGTTTGTGTGGGATGCTCTACCAGGTTCATTCCTAGATAATGCACTCATAGGGCACTATGCATAGAGTGTGAAAACTGAGTTTCCTTGAGAGCTGCTTGGAAGCCTGATGGTGTGTGAAGTTAGTGAGCCAAATGGAGTTGTTCTCCCACAAGAACCACTCGGCTGATTCTTCTTCAATATGCCCTTCACCAACATGCAGTGTTTCCTTGATTGAATTAGCTCTCACACCAATATTTGCGTCTAGAGCCTTTGCATTGAGGGCTATCTGCAAACGTCTGTGGCGCTGAATTTGCCTGTGAATGTGGAGTTGGTGGCATGTGAAACCCGCATGTGGAGCATTCGTTTGTGTGGGATGCTCTACCAGGTTCATTCCTAGATAATGCACTCAAAGGGCACTAAGCATAGAGTGTGAAAACTGAGTTTCCTTGAGAGCTGCTTGGAAGCCTGATGGTGTGTGACGTTAGTGAGCCAAATGGAGTTGTTCTCCCACAAGAACCACTCGGCTGATTCTTCTTCAATATGCCCTTCACCAACATGCAGTGTTTTGTTGATTGAATTAGCTCTCACACCAATATTTGCGTCTAGAGCCTTTGCATTGAGGGCTATCTGCAAACGTCTGTGGCGCTGAAGTTGCCTGTGAATGTGGAGTTGGTGGCATGTGAAACCCGCATGTGGAGCATTCGTTTGTGTGGGATGCTCTACCAGGTTCATTCCTAGATAATGCACTCAAAGGGCACTAAGCATAGAGTGTGAAAACTGAGTTTCCTTGAGAGCTGCTTGGAAGCCTGATGGTGTGTGAAGTTAGTGAGCCAAATGGAGTTGTTCTCCCACAAGAATCACTCGGCTGATTCTTCTTCAATATGCCCTTCATCAACATGCAGTGTTTCCTTGATTGAATTACCTCTCACACCAATATTTGCGTCTAGAGCCTTTGCATTGAGGGCTATCTGAAAGTGGTTTTGGCGCTGAAGTTGCCTGTGAATGTGGAGTTGGTGGCGTGTGAAACCCGCATGTGGAGCATTCGTTTGTGTGGGATGCTCTACCAGGTTCATTCCTAGATAATGCACTCAAAGGGCACTAAGCATAGAGTGTGAAAACTGAGTTTCCTTGAGAGCTGCTTGGAAGCCTGATGGTGTGTGAAGTTAGTGAGCCAAATGGAGTTGTTCTCCCACAAGAACCACTCGGCTGATTCTTCTTCAATATGCCCTTCACCAACATGCAGTGTTTCCTTGATTGAATTAGCTCTCACACCAATATTTGCGTCTAGAGCCTTTGCATTGAGGGCTATCTGCAAACGTCTGTGGCGCTGAATTTGCCTGTGAATGTGGAGTTGGTGGCATGTGAAACCCGCATGTGGAGCAATCGTTTGTCTGGGATGCTCTACCAGGTTCATTCCTAGATAATGCACTCAAAGGGCACTAAGCATAGAGTGTGAAAACTGAGTTTCCTTGAGAGCTGTGTGGAAGCCTGATGGTGTGTGAAGTTAGTGAGCCAAATGGAGTTGTTCTCCCACAAGAACCACTCGGCTGATTCTTCTTCAATATGCCCTTCACCAACATGCAGTTTCCTTGATTGAATTAGCTCTCACACCAATATTTGCGTCTAGAGCCTTTGAATTGAGGGCTATCTGAAAGTGGGTTTGGCGCTGAAATTATCTGTGAATGTGGAGTTGGTGGCATGTGAAACCCGCATGTGGAGCATTCGTTTGTGTGGGATGCTCTACCAGGTTCATTCCTACATAATGCACTCAAAGGGCACTAAGCATAGAGTGTGAAAACTGAGTTTCCTTGAGAGCTGCTTGGAAGCCTGATGGTGTGTGAAGTTAGTGAGCCAAATGGAGTTGTTCTCCCACAAGAACCACTCGGCTGATTCTTCTTCAATATGCCCTTCACCAACATGCAGTGTTTCCTTGATTGAATTACCTCTCACACCAATATTTGCGTCTAGAGCCTTTGCATTGAGGGCTATCTGAAAGTGGTTTTGGCGCTGAAGTTGCCTGTGAATGTGGAGTTGGTGGCGTGTGAAACCCGCATGTGGAGCATTCGTTTGTGTGGGATGCTCTACCAGGTTCATTCCTAGATAATGCACTCATAGGGCACTAAGCATAGAGTGTGAAAACTGAGTTTCCTTGAGAGCTGCTTGGAAGCCTGATGGTGTGTGACGTTAGTGAGCCAAATGGAGTTGTTCTCCCACAAGAACCACTCGGCTGATTCTTCTTCAATATGCCCTTCACCAACATGCAGTGTTTCCTTGATTGAATTAGCTCTCACACCAATATTTGTGTCTAGAGCCTTTGCATTGAGGGCTATCTGCAAACGTCTGTGGCGCTGAAGTTGCCTGTGAATGTGGAGTTGGTGGCATGTGAAACCCGCATGTGGAGCATTCGTTTGTGTGGGATGCTCTACCAGGTTCATTCCTAGATAATGCACTCAAAGGGCACTAAGCATAGAGTGTGAAAACTGAGTTTCCTTGAGAGCTGCTTGGAAGCCTGATGGTGTGTGACGTTAGTGAGCCAAATGGAGTTGTTCTCCCACAAGAACCACTCGGCTGATTCTTCTTCAATATGCCCTTCACCAACATGCAGTGTTTCCTTGATTGAATTAGCTCTCACACCAATATTTGCGTCTAGAGCCTTTGCATTGAGGGCTATCTGCAAACGTCTGTGGCGCTGAAGTTGCCTGTGAATGTGGAGTTGGTGGCATGTGAAACCCGCATGTGGAGCATTCGTTTGTGTGGGATGCTCTACCAGGTTCATTCCTAGATAATGCACTCATAGGGCACTAAGCATAGAGTGTGAAAACTGAGTTTCCTTGAGAGCTGCTTGGAAGCCTGATGGTGTGTGAAGTTAGTGAGCCAAATGGAGTTGTTCTCCCACAAGAACCACTCGGCTGATTCTTCTTCAATATGCCCTTCACCAACATGCAGTGTTTCCTTGATTGAATTAGCTCTCACACCAATATTTGCGTCTAGAGCCTTTGCATTGAGGGCTATCTGAAAGTGGTTTTGGCGCTGAAGTTGCCTGTGAATGTGGAGTTGGTGGCATGTGAAACCCGCATGTGGAGCATTCGTTTGTGTGGGATGCTCTACCAGGTTCATTCCTAGATAATGCACTCAAAGGGCACTAAGCATAGAGTGTGAAAACTGAGTTTCCTTGAGAGCTGCTTGGAAGCCTGATGGTGTGTGACGTTAGTGAGCCAAATGGAGTTGTTCTCCCACAAGAACCACTCGGCTGATTCTACTTCAATATGCCCTTCACCAACATGCAGTGTTTTGTTGATTGAATTAGCTCTCACACCAATATTTGCGTCTAGAGCCTTTGCATTGAGGGCTATCTGCAAACGTCTGTGGCGCTGAAGTTGCCTGTGAATGTGGAGTTGGTGGCATGTGAAACCCGCATGTGGAGCATTCGTTTGTGTGGGATGCTCTACCAGGTTCATTCCTAGATAATGCACTCAAAGGGCACTAAGCATAGAGTGTAAAAACTGAGTTTCCTTGAGAGCTGCTTGGAAGCCTGATGGTGTGTGAAGTTAGTGAGCCAAATGGAGTTGTTCTCCCACAAGAACCACTCGGCTGATTCTTCTTCAATATGCCCTTAATCAACATGCAGTGTTTCCTTGATTGAATTACTTCTCACATCAATATTTGCGTCTAGATCCTTTGCATTGAGGGCTATCTGAAAGTGGTTTTGGCGCTGAAGTTGCCTGTGAATGTGGAGTTGGTGGCGTGTGAAACCCGCATGTGGAGCATTCGTTTGTGTGGGATGCTCTACCAGGTTCATTCCTAGATAATGCACTCAAAGGGCACTAAGCATAGAGTGTGAAAACTGAGTTTCCTTGAGAGCTGCTTGGAAGCCTGATGGTGTGTGACGTTAGTGAGCCAAATGGAGTTGTTCTCCCACAAGAACCACTCGGCTGATTCTTCTTCAATATGCCCTTCACCAACATGCAGTGTTTCCTTGATTGAATTAGCTCTCACACCAATATTTGCGTCTAGAGCCTTTGCATTGAGGGCTATCTGAAAGTGGGTTTGGCGCTGAAATTATCTGTGAATGTGGAGTTGGTGGCGTGTGAAACCCGCATGTGGAGCATTCGTTTGTGTGGGATGCTCTACCAGGTTCATTCCTAGATAATGCACTCAAAGGGCACTAAGCATAGAGTGTGAAAACTGAGTTTCCTTGAGAGCTGCTTGGAAGCCTGATGGTGTGTGACGTTAGTGAGCCAAATGGAGTTGTTCTCCCACAAGAACCACTCGGCTGATTCTTCTTCAATATGCCCTTCACCAACATGCAGTGTTTCCTTGATTGAATTACCTCTCACACCAATATTTGCATTTAGAGCCTTTGCATTGAGGGCTATCTGAAAACGTCTGTGGCGCTGAAGTTGCCTGTGAATGTGGAGTTGGTGGCGTGTGAAACCCGCATGTGGAGCATTCGTTTGTGTGGGATGCTCTACCAGGTTCATTCCTAGATAATGCACTCATAGGGCACTAAGCATAGAGTGTGAAAACTGAGTTTCCTTGAGAGCTGCTTGGAAGCCTGATGGTGTGTGACGTTAGTGAGAAAAAAATGGAGTTGTTCTCCCACAAGAACCACTCGGCTGATTCTTCTTCAATATGCCCTTCACCAACATGCAGTGTTTCCTTGATTGAATTAGCTCTCACACCAATATTTGCGTCTAGAGCCTTTGCATTGAGGGCTATCTGCAAGTGTCTGTGTCGCTGAAGTTGCCTGTGAATGTGGAGTAGGTGGCATGTGAAACCCGCATGTGGAGCATTCGTTTGTGTGGGATGCTCTACCAGGTTCATTCCTAGATAATGCACTCAAACGGCACTAAGCATAGAGTGTGAAAACTGAGTTTCCTTGAGAGCTGCTTGGAAGCCTGATGGTGTGTGACGTTAGTGAGCCAAATGGAGTTGTTCTCACTCAAGAACCACTCGGCTGATTCTTCTTCAATATGCCCTTCACCAACATGCAGTGTTTCCTTGATTGAATTAGCTCTCACACCAATATTTGCGTCTAGAGCCTTTGCATTGAGGGCTATCTGCAAACGTCTGTGGCGCTGAAGTTGCCTCTGAATGTGGAGTTGGTGGCATGTGAAACCCGCATGTGGAGCATTCGTTTGTGTGGGATGCTCTACCAGGTTCATTCCTAGATAATGCACTCATAGGGCACTATGCATAGAGTGTGAAAACTGAGTTTCCTTGAGAGCTGCTTGGAAGCCTGATGGTGTGTGAAGTTAGTGAGCCAAATGGAGTTGTTCTCCCACAAGAACCACTCGGCTGATTCTTCTTCAATATGCCCTTCAACAACATGCAGTGTTTCCTTGATTGAATTAGCTCTCACACCAATATTTGCGTCTAGAGCCTTTGCATTGAGGGCTATCTGCAAACGTCTGTGGCGCTGAAGTTGCCTGTGAATGTGGAGTTGGTGGCATGTGAAACCCGCATGTGGAGCATTCGTTTGTGTGGGATGCTCTACCAGGTTCATTCCTAGATAATGCACTCAAAGGGCACTAAGCATAGAGTGTGAAAACTGAGTTTCCTTGAGAGCTGCTTGGAAGCCTGATGGTGTGTGACGTTAGTGAGCCAAATGGAGTTGTTCTCCCACAAGAACCACTCGGCTGATTCTTCTTCAATATGCCCTTCACCAACATGCAGTGTTTTGTTGATTGAATTAGCTCTCACACCAATATTTGCGTCTAGAGCCTTTGCATTGAGGGCTATCTGCAAACGTCTGTGGCGCTGAAGTTGCCTGTGAATGTGGAGTTGGTGGCATGTGAAACCCGCATGTGGAGCATTCGTTTGTGTGGGATGCTCTACCAGGTTCATTCCTAGATAATGCACTCAAAGGGCACTAAGCATAGAGTGTGAAAACTGAGTTTCCTTGAGAGCTGCTTGGAAGCCTGATGGTGTGTGAAGTTAGTGAGCCAAATGGAGTTGTTCTCCCACAAGAATCACTCGGCTGATTCTTCTTCAATATGCCCTTCATCAACATGCAGTGTTTCCTTGATTGAATTACCTCTCACACCAATATTTGCGTCTAGAGCCTTTGCATTGAGGGCTATCTGAAAGTGGTTTTGGCGCTGAAGTTGCCTGTGAATGTGGAGTTGGTGGCGTGTGAAACCCGCATGTGGAGCATTCGTTTGTGTGGGATGCTCTACCAGGTTCATTCCTAGATAATGCACTCAAAGGGCACTAAGCATAGAGTGTGAAAACTGAGTTTCCTTGAGAGCTGCTTGGAAGCCTGATGGTGTGTGAAGTTAGTGAGCCAAATGGAGTTGTTCTCCCACAAGAACCACTCGGCTGATTCTTCTTCAATATGCCCTTCACCAACATGCAGTGTTTCCTTGATTGAATTAGCTCTCACACCAATATTTGCGTCTAGAGCCTTTGCATTGAGGGCTATCTGCAAACGTCTGTGGCGCTGAATTTGCCTGTGAATGTGGAGTTGGTGGCATGTGAAACCCGCATGTGGAGCAATCGTTTGTCTGGGATGCTCTACCAGGTTCATTCCTAGATAATGCACTCAAAGGGCACTAAGCATAGAGTGTGAAAACTGAGTTTCCTTGAGAGCTGTGTGGAAGCCTGATGGTGTGTGAAGTTAGTGAGCCAAATGGAGTTGTTCTCCCACAAGAACCACTCGGCTGATTCTTCTTCAATATGCGCTTCACCAACATGCAGTGTTTCCTTGATTGAATTACCTCTCACACCAATATTTGCATTTAGAGCCTTTGCATTGAGGGCTATCTGAAAACGGCTGTGGCGCTGAAGTTGCCTGTGAATGTGGAGTTGGTGGCGTGTGAAACCCGCATGTGGATCATTCGTTTGTGTGGGATGCTCTACCAGGTTCATTCCTAGATAATGCACTCATAGGGCACTAAGCATAGAGTGTGAAAACTGAGTTTCCTTGAGAGCTGCTTGGAAGCCTGATGGTGTGTGACGTTAGTGAGCCAAATGGAGTTGTTCTCCCACAAGAACCACTCGGCTGATTCTTCTTCAATATGCGCTTCACCAACATGCAGTGTTTTGTTGATTGAATTAGCTCTCACACCAATATTTGCGTCTAGAGCCTTTGCATTGAGGGCTATCTGCAAACGTCTGTGGCGCTGAAGTTGCCTGTGAATGTGGAGTTGGTGGCATGTGAAACCCGCATGTGGAGCATTCGTTTGTGTGGGATGCTCTACCAGGTTCATTCCTAGATAATGCACTCAAAGGGCACTAAGCATAGAGTGTAAAAACTGAGTTTCCTTGAGAGCTGCTTGGAAGCCTGATGGTGTGTGAAGTTAGTGAGCCAAATGGAGTTGTTCTCCCACAAGAACCACTCGGCTGATTCTTCTTCAATATGCCCTTCATCAACATGCAGTGTTTCCTTGATTGAATTAGCTCTCACACCAATATTTGCGTCTAGAGCCTTTGCATTGAGGGCTATCTGAAAGTGGTTTTGGCGCTGAAGTTGCCTGTGAATGTGGAGTTGGTGGCGTGCGAAACCCGCATGTGGAGCATTCGTTTGTGTGGGATGCTCTACCAGGTTCATTCCCAGATAATGCACTCAAAGGGCACTAAGCATAGAGTGTGAAAACTGAGTTTCCTTGAGAGCTGCTTGGAAGCCTGATTGTGTGTGAAGTTAGTGAGCCAAATGGAGTTGTTCTCCCACAAGAACCACTCGGCTGATTCTTCTTCAATATGCCCTTCACCAACATGCAGTGTTTCCTTGATTGAATTACCTCTCACACCAATATTTGCGTCTAGAGCCTTTGCAATGAGGGCTATCTGCAAACGTCTGTGGCGCTGAAGTTGCCTCTGAATGTGGAGTTGGTGGCATGTGAAACCCGCATGTGGAGCATTCGTTTGTGTGGGATGCTCTACCAGGTTCATTCCTAGATAATGCACTCAAACGGCACTAAGCATAGAGTGTGAAAACTGAGTTTCCTTGAGAGCTGCTTGGAAGCCTGATGGTGTGTGACGTTAGTGAGCCAAATGGAGTTGTTCTCCCACAAGAACCACTCGGCTGATTCTTCTTCAATATGCCCTTCACCAACATGCAGTGTTTCCTTGATTGAATTAGCTCTCACACCAATATTTGCGTCTAGAGCCTTTGCATTGAGGGCTATCTGCAAACGTCTGTGGCGCTGAATTTGCCTGTGAATGTGGAGTTGGTGGCATGTAAAACCCGCATGTGGAGCATTCGTTTGTCTGGGATGCTCTACCAGGTTCATTCCTAGATAATGCACTCAACGGGCACTAAGCATAGAGTGTGAAAACTGAGTTTCCTTGAGAGCTGTTTGGAAGCCTGATGGTGTGTGAAGTTAGTGAGCCAAATGGAGTTGTTCTCCCACAAGAACCACTCGGCTGATTCTTCTTCAATATGCCCTTCACCAACATGCAGTGTTTCTTTGATTGAATTAGCTCTCACACCAATATTTGCGTTTAGAGCACTTGCATTGAGGGCTATCTGCAAACGTCTGTGACACTGAAGTTGCCTGTGAATGTGGAGTTGGTGGCATGTGAAACCCGCATGTGGAGCATTCGTTTGTGTGGGATGCTCTACCAGGTTCATTCCTAGATAATGCACTCAAAGGGCACTAAGCATAGAGTGTGAAAACTGAGTTTCCTTGAGAGCTGCTTGGAAGCCTGATGGTGTGTGAAGTTAGTGAGCCAAATGGAGTTGTTCTCCCACAAGAACCACTCGGCTGATTCTTCTTCAATATGCCCTTCACCAACATGCAGTGTTTCCTTGATTGAATTAGCTCTCACACCAATATTTGCGTCTAGAGCCTTTGCATTGAGGGCTATCTGCAAACGTCTGTGGCGCTGAAGTTGCCTGTGAATGTGGAGTTGGTGGCATGTGAAACCCGCATGTGGAGCATTCGTTTGTGTGGGATGCTCTACCAGGTTCATTCCTAGATAATGCACTCAAAGGGCACTAAGCATAGAGTGTGAAAACTGAGTTTCCTTGAGAGCTGCTTGGAAGCCTGATGGTGTGTGACGTTAGTGAGAAAAAAATGGAGTTGTTCTCCCACAAGAACCACTCGGCTGATTCTTCTTCAATATGCCCTTCACCAACATGCAGTGTTTCCTTGATTGAATTACCTCTCACACCAATATTTGCGTCTAGAGCCTTTGCATTGAGGGCTATCTGAAAGTGGGTTTGGCGCTGAAATTATCGGTGAATGTGGAGTTGGTGGCATGTGAAACCCGCATGTGGAGCATTCGTTTGTGTGGGATGCTCTACCAGGTTCATTTCTAGATAATGCACTCATAGGGCACTAAGCATAGAGTGTGAAAACTGAGTTTCCTTGAGAGCTGCTTGGAAGCCTGATGGTGTGTGAAGTTAGTGAGCCAAATGGAGTTGTTCTCCCACAAGAACCACTCGGCTGACTCTTCTTCAATATGCCCTTCACCAACATGCAGTGTTTCCTTGATTGAATTAGCTCTCACACCAATATTTGCGTCTAGAGCCTTTGCATTGAGGGCTATCTGCAAACGTCTGTGGCGCTGAAGTTGCCTGTGAATGTGGAGTTGGTGGCATGTGAAACCCGCATGTGGAGCATTCCTTTGTGTGGGATGCTCTACCAGGTTCATTCCTAGATAATGCACTCAAAGGGCACTAAGCATAGAGTGTGAAAACTGAGTTTCCTTGAGAGCTGCTTGGAAGCCTGATGGTGTGTGACGTTAGTGAGCCAAATGGAGTTGTTCTCCCACAAGAACCACTCGGCTGATTCTTCTTCAATATGCCCTTCAACAACATGCAGTGTTTCCTTGATTGAATTAGCTCTCACACAAATATTTGCGTCTAGAGCCTTTGCATTGAGGGCTATCTGCAAACGTCTGTGGCGCTGAAGTTGCCTGTGAATGTGGAGTTGGTGGCATGTGAAACCCGCATGTGGAGCATTCGTTTGTGTGGGATGCTCTACCAGGTTCATTCCTAGATAATGCACTCATAGGGCACTAAGCATAGAGTGTGAAAACTGAGTTTCCTTGAGAGCTGCTTGGAAGCCTGATGGTGTGTGAAGTTAGTGAGCCAAATGGAGTTGTTCTCCCACAAGAACCACTCGGCTGATTCTTCTTCAATATGCCTTTCACCAACATGCAGTGTTTCCTTGATTGAATTAGCTCTCACACCAATATTTGCGTCTAGAGCCTTTGCATTGAGGGCTATCTGCAAACGTCTGTGGCGCTGAAGTTGCCTGTGAATGTGGAGTTGGTGGCATGTGAAACCCGCATGTGGAGCATTCGTTTGTGTGGGATGCTCTACCAGGTTCATTCCTAGATAATGCACTCAAAGGGCACTAAGCATAGAGTGTGAAAACTGAGTTTCCTTGAGAGCTGCTTGGAAGCCTGATGGTGTGTGACGTTAGTGAGCCAAATGGAGTTGTTCTCCCACAAGAACCACTCGGCTGATTCTTCTTCAATATGCCCTTCACCAACATGCAGTGTTTCCTTGATTGAATTAGCTCTCACACCAATATTTGCGTCTAGAGCCTTTGCATTGAGGGCTATCTGCAAACGTCTGTGGCGCTGAAGTTGCCTGTGAATGTGGAGTTGGTGGCATGTGAAACCCGCATGTGGAGCATTCGTTTGTGTGGGATGCTCTACCAGGTTCATTCCTAGATAATGCACTCATAGGGCACTAAGCATAGAGTGTGAAAACTGAGTTTCCTTGAGAGCTGCTTGGAAGCCTGATGGTGTGTGAAGTTAGTGAGCCAAATGGAGTTGTTCTCCCACAAGAACCACTCGGCTGATTCTTCTTCAATATGCCCGTCACCAACATGCAGTGTTTCCTTGATTGAATTAGCTCTCACACCAATATTTGCGTCTAGAGCCTTTGCATTGAGGGCTATCTGAAAACGTCTGTGGCGCTGAATTTGCCTGTGAATGTGGAGTTGGTGGCATGTGAAACCCGCATGTGGAGCATTCGTTTGTGTGGGATGCTCTACCAGGTTCATTCCTAGATAATGCACTCAAAGGGCACTAAGCATAGAGTGTGAAAACTGAGTTTCCTTGAGAGCTGTGTGGAAGCCTGATGGTGTGTGAAGTTAGTGAGCCAAATGGAGTTGTTCTCCCACAAGAACCACTCGGCTGATTCTTCTTCAATATGCCCTTCACCAACATGCAGTGTGTCTTTGATTGAATTAGCTCTCACACCAATATTTGCGTTTAGAGCCTTTGCATTGAGGGCTATCTGTAAACGTCTGTGACGCTGAAGTTGCCTGTGAATGTGGAGTTGGTGGCATGTGAAACCCGCATGTGGAGCATTCGTTTGTGTGGGATGCTCTACCAGGTTCATTCCTAGATAATGCACTCAAAGGGCACTAAGCATAGAGTGTGAAAACTGAGTTTCCTTGAGAGCTGCTTGGAAGCCTGATGGTGTGTGACGTTAGTGAGCCAAATGGAGTTGTTCTCCCACAAGAACCACTCGGCTGATTCTTCTTCAATATGCCCTTCACCAACATGCAGTGTTTTGTTGATTGAATTAGCTCTCACACCAATATTTGCGTCTAGAGCCTTTGCATTGAGGGCTATCTGCAAACGTCTGTGGCGCTGAAGTTGCCTGTGAATGTGGAGTTGGTGGCATGTGAAACCCGCATGTGGAGCATTCGTTTGTGTGGGATGCTCTACCAGGTTCATTCCTAGATAATGCACTCAAAGGGCACTAAGCATAGAGTGTGAAAACTGAGTTTCCTTGAGAGCTGCTTGGAAGCCTGATGGTGTGTGAAGTTAGTGAGCCAAATGGAGTTGTTCTCCCACAAGAATCACTCGGCTGATTCTTCTTCAATATGCCCTTCATCAACATGCAGTGTTTCCTTGATTGAATTACCTCTCACACCAATATTTGCGTCTAGAGCCTTTGCATTGAGGGCTATCTGAAAGTGGTTTTGGCGCTGAAGTTGCCTGTGAATGTGGAGTTGGTGGCATGTGAAACCCGCATGTGGAGCATTCGTTTGTGTGGGATGCTCTACCAGGTTCATTCCTAGATAATGCACTCAAAGGGCACTAAGCATAGAGTGTGAAAACTGAGTTTCCTTGAGAGCTGCTTGGAAGCCTGATGGTGTGTGAAGTTAGTGAGCCAAATGGAGTTGTTCTCCCACAAGAACCACTCGGCTGATTCTTCTTCAATATGTCCTTCACCAACATGCAGTGTTTCCTTGATTGAATTAGCTCTCACACCAATATTTGCGTCTAGAGCCTTTGCATTGAGGGCTATCTGAAAGTGTTTTTGGCGCTGAAGTTGCCTGTGAATGTGGAGTTGGTGGCATGTGAAACCCGCATGTGGAGCATTCGTTTGTCTGGGATGCTCTACCAGGTTCATTCCTAGATAATGCACTCAAAGGGCACTAAGCATAGAGTGTGAAAACTGAGTTTCCTTGAGAGCTGTGTGGAAGCCTGATGGTGTGTGAAGTTAGTGAGCCAAATGGAGTTGTTCTCCCACAAGAACCACTCGGCTGATTCTTCTTCAATATGCCCTTCACCAACATGCAGTTTCCTTGATTGAATTAGCTCTCACACCAATATTTGCGTCTAGAGCCTTTGCATTGAGGGCTATCTGCAAACCTCTGTGTCGCTGAAGTTGCCTGTGAATGTGGAGTTGGTGGCATGTGAAACCCGCATGTGGAGCATTCGTTTGTGTGGGATGCTCTACCAGGTTCATTCCTAGATAATGCACTCAAAGGGCACTAAGCATAGAGTGTGAAAACTGAGTTTCCTTGAGAGCTGCTTGAAAGCCTGATGGTGTGTGACGTTAGTGAGCCAAATGGAGTTGTTCTCCCACAAGAACCACTCGGCTGATTCTTCTTCAATATGCGCTTCACCAACATGCAGTGTTTTGTTGATTGAATTAGCTCTCACACCAATATTTGCGTCTAGAGCCTTTGCATTGAGGGCTATCTGCAAACGTCTGTGGCGCTGAAGTTGCCTGTGAATGTGGAGTTGGTGGCATGTGAAACCCGCATGTGGAGCATTCGTTTGTGTGGGATGCTCTACCAGGTTCATTCCTAGATAATGCACTCAAAGGGCACTAAGCATAGAGTGTAAAAACTGAGTTTCCTTGAGAGCTGCTTGGAAGCCTGATGGTGTGTGAAGTTAGTGAGCCAAATGGAGTTGTTCTCCCACAAGAACCACTCGGCTGATTCTTCTTCAATATGCCCTTCATCAACATGCAGTGTTTCCTTGATTGAATTACCTCTCACACCAATATTTGCGTCTAGAGCCTTTGCATTGAGGGCTATCTGAAAGTGGTTTGGCGCTGAAGTTGCCTGTGAATGTGGAGTTGGTGGCGTGTGAAACCCGCATGTGGAGCATTCGTTTGTGTGGGATGCTCTTCCAGGTTCATTCCTAGATAATGCACTCAAAGGGCACTAAGCATAGAGTGTGAAAACTGAGTTTCCTTGAGAGCTGCTTGGAAGCCTGATTGTGTGTGAAGTTAGTGAGCCAAATGGAGTTGTTCTCCCACAAGAACCACTCGGCTGATTCTTCTTCAATATGCCCTTCACCAACATGCAGTGTTTCCTTGATTGAATTACCTCTCACACCAATATTTGCGTCTAGAGCCTTTGCATTGAGGGCTATCTGCAAACGTCTGTGGCGCTGAAGTTGCCTGTGAATGTGGAGTTGGTGGCATGTGAAACCCGCATGTGGAGCATTCGTTTGTGTGGGATGCTCTACCAGGTTCATTCCTAGATAATGCACTCAAAGGGCACTAAGCATAGAGTGTGAAAACTGAGTTTCCTTGAGAGCTGCTTGGAAGCCTGATGGTGTGTGAAGTTAGTGAGCCAAATGGAGTTGTTCTCCCACAAGAACCACTCGGCTGATTCTTCTTCAATATGCCCTTCATCAACATGCAGTGTTTCCTTGATTGAATTACCTCTCACACCAATATTTGCGTCTAGAGCCTTTGCATTGAGGGCTATCTGAAAGTGGTTTGGCGCTGAAGTTGCCTGTGAATGTGGAGTTGGTGGCGTGTGAAACCCGCATGTGGAGCATTCGTTTGTGTGGGATGCTCTTCCAGGTTCATTCCTAGATAATGCACTCAAAGGGCACTAAGCATAGAGTGTGAAAACTGAGTTTCCTTGAGAGCTGCTTGGAAGCCTGATTGTGTGTGAAGTTAGTGAGCCAAATGGAGTTGTTCTCCCACAAGAACCACTCGGCTGATTCTTCTTCAATATGCCCTTCACCAACATGCAGTGTTTCCTTGATTGAATTACCTCTCACACCAATATTTGCGTCTAGAGCCTTTGCATTGAGGGCTATCTGCAAACGTCTGTGGCGCTGAAGTTGCCTGTGAATGTGGAGTTGGTGGCATGTGAAACCCGCATGTGGAGCATTCGTTTGTGTGGGATGCTCTACCAGGTTCATTCCTAGATAATGCACTCAAAGGGCACTAAGCATAGAGTGTGAAAACTGAGTTTCCTTGAGAGCTGCTTGGAAGCCTGATGGTGTGTGAAGTTAGTGAGCCAAATGGAGTTGTTCTCCCAAAAGAACCACTCGGCTGATTCTTCTTCAATATGCCTTTCACCAACATGCAGTGTTTCCTTGATTGAATTAGCTCTCACACCAATATTTGCGTCTAGAGCCTTTGCATTGAGGGCTATCTGCAAACATCTGTGGCGCTGAAGTTGCCTGTGAATGTGGAGTTGGTGGCATGTGAAACCCGCATGTGGAGCATTCGTTTGTGTGGGATGCTCTACCAGGTTCATTCCTAGATAATGCACTCAAAGGGCACTAAGCATAGAGTGTGAAAACTGAGTTTCCTTGAGAGCTGCTTGGAAGCCTGATGGTGTGTGACGTTAGTGAGCCAAATGGAGTTGTTCTCCCACAAGAACCACTCGGCTGATTCTTCTTCAATATGCCCTTCACCAACATGCAGTGTTTCCTTGATTGAATTAGCTCTCACACCAATATTTGCGTCTAGAGCCTTTGCATTGAGGGCTATCTGCAAACGTCTGTGACGCTGAAGTTGCCTGTGAATGTGGAGTTGGTGGCATGTGAAACCCGCATGTGGAGCATTCGTTTGTGTGGGATGCTCTACCAGGTTCATTCCTAGATAATGCACTCAAAGGGCACTAAGCATAGAGTGTGAAAACTGAGTTTCCTTGAGAGCTGCTTGGAAGCCTGATGGTGTGTGAAGCTAGTGAGCCAAATGGAGTTGTTCTCCCACAAGAACCACTCGGCTGATTCTTCTTCAATATGCGCTTCACCAACATGCAGTGTTTTGTTGATTGAATTAGCTCTCACACCAATATTTGCGTCTAGAGCCTTTGCATTGAGGGCTATCTGAAAACGTCTGTGGCGCTGAATTTGCCTGTGAATGTGGAGTTGGTGGCATGTGAAACCCGCATGTGGAGCATTCGTTTGTGTGGGATGCTCTACCAGGTTCATTCCTAGATAATGCACTCAAAGGGCACTAAGCATAGAGTGTGAAAACTGAGTTTCCTTGAGAGCTGTGTGGAAGCCTGATGGTGTGTGAAGTTAGTGAGCCAAATGGAGTTGTTCTCCCACAAGAACCACTCGGCTGATTCTTCTTCAATATGCCCTTCACCAACATGCAGTGTGTCTTTGATTGAATTAGCTCTCACACCAATATTTGCGTTTAGAGCCTTTGCATTGAGGGCTATCTGCAAACGTCTGTGACGCTGAAGTTGCCTGTGAATGTGGAGTTGGTGGCATGTGAAACCCGCATGTGGAGCATTCGTTTGTGTGGGATGCTCTACCAGGTTCATTCCTAGATAATGCACTCAAAGGGCACTAAGCATAGAGTGTGAAAACTGAGTTTCCTTGAGAGCTGCTTGGAAGCCTGATGGTGTGTGACGTTAGTGAGCCAAATGGAGTTGTTCTCCCACAAGAACCACTCGGCTGATTCTTCTTCAATATGCCCTTCACCAACATGCAGTGTTTCCTTGATTGAATTACCTCTCACACCAATATTTGCGTCTAGAGCCTTTGCATATAGGGCTATCTGAAAACGTCTGTGGCGCTGAAGTTGCCTGTGAATGTGGAGTTGGTGGCATGTGAAACCCGCATGTGGAGCATTCGTTTGTGTGGGATGCTCTACCAGGTTCATTCCTAGATAATGCACTCAAAGGGCACTAAGCATAGAGTGTGAAAACTGAGTTTCCTTGAGAGCTGCTTGGAAGCCTGATGGTGTGTGAAGTTAGTGAGCCAAATGGAGTTGTTCTCCCAAAAGAACCACTCGGCTGATTCTTCTTCAATATGCCTTTCACCAACATGCAGTGTTTCCTTGATTGAATTAGCTCTCACACCAATATTTGCGTCTAGAGCCTTTGCATTGAGGGCTATCTGCAAACATCTGTGGCGCTGAAGTTGCCTGTGAATGTGGAGTTGGTGGCATGTGAAACCCGCATGTGGAGCATTCGTTTGTGTGGGATGCTCTACCAGGTTCATTCCTAGATAATGCACTCAAAGGGCACTAAGCATAGAGTGTGAAAACTGAGTTTCCTTGAGAGCTGCTTGGAAGCCTGATGGTGTGTGACGTTAGTGAGCCAAATGGAGTTGTTCTCCCACAAGAACCACTCGGCTGATTCTTCTTCAATATGCCCTTCACCAACATGCAGTGTTTCCTTGATTGAATTAGCTCTCACACCAATATTTGCGTCTAGAGCCTTTGCATTGAGGGCTATCTGCAAACGTCTGTGGCGCTGAAGTTGCCTGTGAATGTGGAGTTGGTGGCATGTGAAACCCGCATGTGGAGCATTCGTTTGTGTGGGATGCTCTACCAGGTTCATTCCTAGATAATGCACTCAAAGGGCACTAAGCATAGAGTGTGAAAACTGAGTTTCCTTGAGAGCTGCTTGGAAGCCTGATGGTGTGTGAAGTTAGTGAGCCAAATGGAGTTGTTCTCCCACAAGAACCACTCGGCTGATTCTTCTTCAATATGCCCTTCACCAACATGCAGTGTGTCTTTGATTGAATTAGCTCTCACACCAATATTTGCGTTTAGAGCCTTTGCATTGAGGGCTATCTGCAAACGTCTGTGACGCTGAAGTTGCCTGTGAATGTGGAGTTGGTGGCATGTGAAACCCGCATGTGGAGCATTCGTTTGTGTGGGATGCTCTACCAGGTTCATTCCTAGATAATGCACTCAAAGGGCACTAAGCATAGAGTGTGAAAACTGAGTTTCCTTGAGAGCTGCTTGGAAGCCTGATGGTGTGTGACGTTAGTGAGCCAAATGGAGTTGTTCTCCCACAAGAACCACTCGGCTGATTCTTCTTCAATATGCCCTTCACCAACATGCAGTGTTTCCTTGATTGAATTAGCTCTCACACCAATATTTGCGTCTAGAGCCTTTGCATTGAGGGCTATCTGCAAACGTCTGTGGCGCTGAAGTTGCCTGTGAATGTGGAGTTGGTGGCATGTGAAACCCGCATGTGGAGCATTCGTTTGTGTGGGATGCTCTACCAGGTTCATTCCTAGATAATGCACTCAAAGGGCACTAAGCATAGAGTGTGAAAACTGAGTTTCCTTGAGAGCTGCTTGGAAGCCTGATGGTGTGTGAAGTTAGTGAGCCAAATGGAGTTGTTCTCCCAAAAGAACCACTCGGCTGATTCTTCTTCAATATGCCTTTCACCAACATGCAGTGTTTCCTTGATTGAATTAGCTCTCACACCAATATTTGCGTCTAGAGCCTTTGCATTGAGGGCTATCTGCAAACGTCTGTGGCGCTGAAGTTGCCTGTGAATGTGGAGTTGGTGGCATGTGAAACCCGCATGTGGAGCATTCGTTTGTGTGGGATGCTCTACCAGGTTCATTCCTAGATAATGCACTCAAAGGGCACTAAGCATAGAGTGTGAAAACTGAGTTTCCTTGAGAGCTGCTTGGAAGCCTGATGGTGTGTGACGTTAGTGAGCCAAATGGAGTTGTTCTCCCACAAGAACCACTCGGCTGATTCTTCTTCAATATGCCCTTCACCAACATGCAGTGTTTCCTTGATTGAATTAGCTCTCACACCAATATTTGCGTCTAGAGCCTTTGCATTGAGGGCTATCTGCAAACGTCTGTGGCGCTGAAGTTGCCTGTGAATGTGGAGTTGGTGGCATGTGAAACCCGCATGTGGAGCATTCGTTTGTGTGGGATGCTCTACCAGGTTCATTCCTAGATAATGCACTCAAAGGGCACTAAGCATAGAGTGTGAAAACTGAGTTTCCTTGAGAGCTGCTTGGAAGCCTGATGGTGTGTGAAGCTAGTGAGCCAAATGGAGTTGTTCTCCCACAAGAACCACTCGGCTGATTCTTCTTCAATATGCCCGTCACCAACATGCAGTGTTTCCTTGATTGAATTAGCTCTCACACCAATATTTGCGTCTAGAGCCTTTGCATTGAGGGCTATCTGAAAACGTCTGTGGCGCTGAATTTGCCTGTGAATGTGGAGTTGGTGGCATGTGAAACCCGCATGTGGAGCATTCGTTTGTGTGGGATGCTCTACCAGGTTCATTCCTAGATAATGCACTCAAAGGGCACTAAGCATAGAGTGTGAAAACTGAGTTTCCTTGAGAGCTGTGTGGAAGCCTGATGGTGTGTGAAGTTAGTGAGCCAAATGGAGTTGTTCTCCCACAAGAACCACTCGGCTGATTCTTCTTCAATATGCGCTTCACCAACATGCAGTGTTTTGTTGATTGAATTAGCTCTCACACCAATATTTGCGTTTAGAGCCTTTGCATTGAGGGCTATCTGCAAACGTCTGTGACGCTGAAGTTGCCTGTGAATGTGGAGTTGGTGGCATGTGAAACCCGCATGTGGAGCATTCGTTTGTGTGGGATGCTCTACCAGGTTCATTCCTAGATAATGCACTCAAAGGGCACTAAGCATAGAGTGTGAAAACTGAGTTTCCTTGAGAGCTGCTTGGAAGCCTGATGGTGTGTGACGTTAGTGAGCCAAATGGAGTTGTTCTCCCACAAGAACCACTCGGCTGATTCTTCTTCAATATGCCCTTCACCAACATGCAGTGTTTCCTTGATTGAATTAGCTCTCACACCAATATTTGCGTCTAGAGCCTTTGCATTGAGGGCTATCTGCAAACGTCTGTGGCGCTGAAGTTGCCTGTGAATGTGGAGTTGGTGGCATGTGAAACCCGCATGTGGAGCATTCGTTTGTGTGGGATGCTCTACCAGGTTCATTCCTAGATAATGCACTCAAAGGGCACTAAGCATAGAGTGTGAAAACTGAGTTTCCTTGAGAGCTGCTTGGAAGCCTGATGGTGTGTGATGTTAGTGAGCCAAATGGAGTTGTTCTCCCACAAGAACCACTCGGCTGATTCTTCTTCAATATGCCCTTCACCAACATGCAGTGTTTCCTTGATTGAATTACCTCTCACACCAATATTTGCATTTAGAGCCTTTGCATTGAGGGCTATCTGCAAACGGCTGTGGCGCTAAAGTTGCCTGTGAATGTGGAGTTGGTGGCGTGTGAAACCCGCATGTGGAGCATTCGTTTGTGTGGGATGCTCTACCAGGTTCATTCCTAGATAATGCACTCATAGGGCACTAAGCATAGAGTGTGAAAACTGAGTTTCCTTGAGAGCTGCTTGGAAGCCTGATGGTGTGTGACGTTAGTGAGCCAAATGGAGTTGTTCTCCCACAAGAACCACTCGGCTGATTCTTCTTCAATATGCCCTTCACCAACATGCAGTGTTTCCTTGATTGAATTAGCTCTCACACCAATATTTGTGTCTAGAGCCTTTGCATTGAGGGCTATCTGCAAACGTCTGTGTCGCTGAAGTTGCCTGTGAATGTGGAGTTGGTGGCATGTGAAACACGCATGTGGAGCATTGGTTTGTGTGGGATGCTCTACCAGGTTCATTCCTAGATAATGCACTCAAAGGGCACTAAGCATAGAGTGTGAAAACTGAGTTTCCTTGAGAGCTGCTTGGAAGCCTGATGGTGTGTGACGTTAGTGAGCCAAATGGAGTTGTTCTCCCACAAGAACCACTTGGCTGATTCTTCTTCAATATGCGCTTCACCAACATGCAGTGTTTTGTTGATTGAATTAGCTCTCACACCAATATTTGCGTCTAGAGCCTTTGCATTGAGGGCTATCTGCAAACGTCTGTGGCGCTGAAGTTGCCTGTGAATGTGGAGTTGGTGGCATGTGAAACCCGCATGTGGAGCATTCGTTTGTGTGGGATGCTCTACCAGGTTCATTCCTAGATAATGCACTCAAAGGGCACTAAGCATAGAGTGTAAAAACTGAGTTTCCTTGAGAGCTGCTTGGAAGCCTGATGGTGTGTGAAGTTAGTGAGCCAAATGGAGTTGTTCTCCCACAAGAACCACTCGGCTGATTCTTCTTCAATATGCCCTTCATCAACATGCAGTGTTTCCTTGATTGAATTAGCTCTCACACCAATATTTGCGTCTAGAGCCTTTGCATTGAGGGCTATCTGAAAGTGGTTTTGGCGCTGAAGTTGCCTGTGAATGTGGAGTTGGTGGCATGTGAAACCCGCATGTGGAGCATTCGTTTGTGTGGGATGCTCTACCAGGTTCATTCCTAGATAATGCACTCATAGGGCACTAAGCATAGAGTGTGAAAACTGAGTTTCCTTGAGATTTGCTTCAAGCCTGATGGTGTGTGAAGTTAGTGAGCCAAATGGAGTTGTTCTCCCACAAGAACCACTCGGCTGATTCTTCTTCAATATGCCCTTCACCAACATGCAGTGTTTACTTGATTGAATTAGCTCTCACACCAATATTTGCGTCTAGAGCCTTTGCATTGAGGGCTATCTGCAAACGTCTGTGGCGCTGAAGTTGCCTGTGAATGTGGAGTTGGTGGCATGTGAAACCCGCATGTGGAGCATTCGTTTGTGTGGGATGCTCTACCAGGTTCATTCCTAGATAATGCACTCAAAGGGCACTAAGCAGAGTGTGAAAACTGAGTTTCCTTGAGAGCTGCTTGGAAGCCTGATGGTGTGTGAAGTTAGTGAGCCAAATGGAGTTGTTCTCCCACAAGAACCACTCGGCTGATTCTTCTTCAATATGCCCTTCACCAACATGCAGTGTTTCCTTGATTGAATTACCTCTCACACCAATATTTGCGTCTAGAGCCTTTGCATTGAGGGCTATCTGCAAACGGCTGTGGCGCTGAAGTTGCCTGTGAATGTGGAGTTGGTGGCGTGTGAAACCCGCATGTGGAGCATTCGTTTGTGTGGGATGCTCTACCAGGTTCATTCCTAGATAATGCACTCAAAGGGCACTAAGCATAGAGTGTGAAAACTGAGTTTCCTTGAGAGCTGCTTGGAAGCCTGATGGTGTGTGACGTTAGTGAGCCAAATGGAGTTGTTCTCCCACAAGAACCACTCGGCTGATTCTTCTTCAATATGCCCTTCACCAACATGAATTGTTTCCTTGATTGAATTAGCTCTCACACCAATATTTGCGTCTAGAGCCTTTGCATTGAGGGCTATCTGCAAACGTCTGTGGCGCTGAAGTTGCCTGTGAATGTGGAGTTGGTGGCGTGTGAAACCCGCATGTGGAGCATTCGTTTGTGTGGGATGCTCTACCAGGTTCATTCCTAGATAATGCACTCATAGGGCACTAAGCATAGAGTGTGAAAACTGAGTTTCCTTGAGAGCTGCTTGGAAGCCTGATGGTGTGTGACGTTAGTGAGCCAAATGGAGTTGTTCTCCCACAAGAACCACTCGGCTGATTCTTCTTCAATATGCCCTTCACCAACATGCAGTGTTTCCTTGATTGAATTAGCTCTCACACCAATATTTGTGTCTAGAGCCTTTGCATTGAGGGCTATCTGCAAACGTCTGTGTCGCTGAAGTTGCCTGTGAATGTGGAGTTGGTGGCATGTGAAACCCGCATGTGGAGCATTGGTTTGTGTGGGATGCTCTACCAGGTTCATTCCTAGATAATGCACTCAAAGGGCACTAAGCATAGAGTGTGAAAACTGAGTTTCCTTGAGAGCTGCTTGGAAGCCTGATGGTGTGTGACGTTAGTGAGCCAAATGGAGTTGTTCTCCCACAAGAACCACTCGGCTGATTCTTCTTCAATATGCGCTTCACCAACATGCAGTGTTTCCTTGATTGAATTAGCTCTCACACCAATATTTGCGTCTAGAGCCTTTGCATTGAGGGCTATCTGCAAACGTCTGTGGCGCTGAAGTTGCCTGTGAATGTGGAGTTGGTGGCATGTGAAACCCGCATGTGGAGCATTCGTTTGTGTGGGATGCTCTACCAGGTTCATTCCTAGATAATGCACTCAAAGGGCACTAAGCATAGAGTGTAAAAACTGAGTTTCCTTGAGAGCTGCTTGGAAGCCTGATGGTGTGTGAAGTTAGTGAGCCAAATGGAGTTGTTCTCCCACAAGAACCACTCGGCTGATTCTTCTTCAATATGCCCTTCATCAACATGCAGTGTTTCCTTGATTGAATTAGCTCTCACACCAATATTTGCGTCTAGAGCCTTTGCATTGAGGGCTATCTGAAAGTGGTTTTGGCGCTGAAGTTGCCTGTGAATGTGGAGTTGGTGGCATGTGAAACCCGCATGTGGAGCATTCGTTTGTGTGGGATGCTCTACCAGGTTCATTCCTAGATAATGCACTCATAGGGCACTAAGCATAGAGTGTGAAAACTGAGTTTCCTTGAGAGCTGTTTGGAAGCCTGATGGTGTGTGAAGTTAGTGAGCCAAATGGAGTTGTTCTCCCACAAGAACCACTCGGCTGATTCTTCTTCAATATGCCCTTCACCAACATGCAGTGTTTCCTTCATTGAATTACCTCTCACACCAATATTTGCGTCTAGAGCCTTTGCATTGAGGGCTATCTGCAAACGGCTGTGGCGCTGAAGTTGCCTGTGAATGTGGAGTTGGTGGCATGTGAAACCCGCATGTGGAGCATTCGTTTGTGTGGGATGCTCTACCAGGTTCATTCCTAGATAATGCACTCAAAGGGCACTAAGCAGAGTGTGAAAACTGAGTTTCCTTGAGAGCTGCTTGGAAGCCTGATGGTGTGTGAAGTTAGTGAGCCAAATGGAGTTGTTCTCCCACAAGAACCACTCGGCTGATTCTTCTTCAATATGCCCTTCACCAACATGCAGTGTTTCCTTGATTGAATTACCTCTCACACCAATATTTGCGTCTAGAGCCTTGCATTGAGGGCTATCTGCAAACGGCTGTGGCGCTGAAGTTGCCTGTGAATGTAGAGTTGGTGGCGTGTGAAACCCGCATGTGGAGCATTCGTTTGTGTGGGATGCTCTACCAGGTTCATTCCTAGATAATGCACTCATAGGGCACTAAGCATAGAGTGTGAAAACTGAGTTTCCTTGAGAGCTGCTTGGAAGCCTGATGGTGTGTGACGTTAGTGAGCAAATGGAGTTGTTCTCCCACAAGAACCACTCGGCTGATTCTTCTTCAATATGCCCTTCACCAACATGAATTGTTTCCTTGATTGAATTAGCTCTCACACCAATATTTGCGTCTAGAGCCTTTGCATTGAGGGCTATCTGCAAACGTCTGTGGCGCTGAAGTTGCCTGTGAATGTGGAGTTGGTGGCGTGTGAAACCCGCATGTGGAGCATTCGTTTGTGTGGGATGCTCTACCAGGTTCATTCCTAGATAATGCACTCATAGGGCACTAAGCATAGAGTGTGAAAACTGAGTTTCCTTGAGAGCTGCTTGGAAGCCTGATGGTGTGTGACGTTAGTGAGCCAAATGGAGTTGTTCTCCCACAAGAACCACTCGGCTGATTCTTCTTCAATATGCCCTTCACCAACATGCAGTGTTTCCTTGATTGAATTAGCTCTCACACCAATATTTGCGTCTAGAGCCTTTGCATTGAGGGCTATCTGAAAGTGGTTTTGGCGCTGAAGTTGCCTGTGAATGTGGAGTTGGTGCATGTGAAACCCGCATGTGGAGCATTCGTTTGTGTGGATGCTCTACCAGGTTCATTCCTAGATAATGCACTCAAAGGGCACTAAACATAGAGTGTGAAAACTGAGTTTCCTTGAGAGCTGCTTGAAAGCCTGATGGTGTGTGAAGTTAGTGAGCCAAATGGAGTTGTTCTCCCACAAGAACCACTCGGCTGATTCTTCTTCAATATGCGCTTCACCAACATGCAGTGTTTGTTGATTGAATTAGCTCTCACACCAATATTTGCGTCTAGAGCCTTTGCATTGAGGGCTATCTGCAAACGTCTGTTGCGCTGAAGTTGCCTGTGAATGTGAGTTGGTGGCATGTGAAACCCGCATGTGGAGCATTCGTTTGTGTGGATGCTCTACCAGGTTCATTCCTAGATAATGCACTCAAAGGGCACTAAGCATAGAGTGTGAAAACTGAGTTTCCTTGAGAGCTGCTTGGAAGCCTGATGGTGTGTGAAGTTAGTGAGCCAAATGGAGTTGTTCTCCCACAAGAACCACTCGGCTGATTCTTCTTCAATATGCCCTTCACCAACATGCAGTGTTTCCTTGATTGAATTAGCTCTCACACCAATATTTGCGTCTAGAGCCTTTGCATTGAGGGCTATCTGCAAACGTCTGTGGTGCTGAAGTTGCCTGTGAATGTGGAGTTGGTGGCGTGTGAAACCCGCATGTGGAGCATTCGTTTGTGTGGGATGCTCTACCAGGTTCATTCCTAGATAATGCACTCATAGGGCACTAAGCATAGAGTGTGAAAACTGAGTTTCCTTGAGAGCTGCTTGGAAGCCTGATGGTGTGTGACGTTAGTGAGCCAAATGGAGTTGTTCTCCCACAAGAACCACTCGGCTGATTCTTCTTCAATATGCCCTTCACCAACATGCAGTGTTTCCTTGATTGAATTAGCTCTCACACCAATATTTGCGTCTAGAGCCTTTGCATTGAGGGCTATCTGCAAACGTCTGTGGCGCTGAAGTTGCCTGTGAATGTGGAGTTGGTGGCATGTGAAACCCGCATGTGGAGCATTCGTTTGTGTGGGATGCTCTACCAGGTTCATTCCTAGATAATGCACTCATAGGGCACTAAGCATAGAGTGTGAAAACTGAGTTTCCTTGAGAGCTGTGTGGAAGCCTGATGGTGTGTGAAGTTAGTGAGCCAAATGGAGTTGTTCTCCCACAAGAACCACTCGGCTGATTCTTCTTCAATATGCCCTTCACCAACATGCAGTGTGTCCTTTGAATTAGCTCTCACACCAATATTTGCGTCTAGAGCCTTGCATTGAGGGCTATCTGCAAACGTCTGTGACGCTGAAGTTGCCTGTGAATGTGGAGTTGGTGGCATGTGAAACCCGCATGTGGAGCATTCGTTTGTGTGGGATGCTCTACCAGGTTCATTCCTAGATAATGCACTCAAAGGGCACTAAGCATAGAGTGTGAAAACTGAGTTTCCTTGAGAGCTGCTTGGAAGCCTGATGGTGTGTGACGTTAGTGAGCCAAATGGAGTTGTTCTCCCACAAGAACCACTCGGCTGATTCTTCTTCAATATGCCCTTCACCAACATGCAGTGTTTCCTTGATTGAATTAGCTCTCACACCAATATTTGCGTCTAGAGCCTTTGCATTGAGGGCTATCTGCAAAAGTCTGTGGCGCTGAAGTTGCCTGTGAATGTGGAGTTGGTGGCATGTGAAACCCGCATGTGGAGCATTCGTTTGTGTGGGATGCTCTACCAGGTTCATTCCTAGATAATGCACTCAAAGGGCACTAAGCATAGAGTGTGAAAACTGAGTTTCCTTGAGAGCTGCTTGGAAGCCTGATGGTGTGTGACGTTAGTGAGCCAAATGGAGTTGTTCTCCCACAAGAACCACTCGGCTGATTCTTCTTCAATATGCGGTTCACCAACATGCAGTGTTTTGTTGATTGAATTAGCTCTCACACCAATATTTGCGTCTAGAGCCTTTGCATTGAGGGCTATCTGCAAAACGTCTGTGGCGCTGAAGTTGCCTGTGAATGTGGAGTTGGTGGCATGTGAAACCCGCATGTGGAGCATTCGTTTGTGTGGGATGCTCTACCAGGTTCATTCCTAGATAATGCACTCAAAGAGCACTAAGCATAGAGTGTAAAAACTGAGTTTCCTGAGAGCTGCTTGGAAGCCTGATGGGTGTGAAGTTAGTGAGCCAAATGGAGTTGTTCTCCCACAAGAACCACTTGGCTGATTCTTCTTCAATATGCCCTTCATCAACATGCAGTGTTTCCTTGATTGAATTACCTCTCACACCAATATTTGCGTCTAGAGCCTTTGCATTGAGGGCTATCTGAAAGTGGTTTGGCACTGAAGTTGCCTGTGAATGTGGAGTTGGTGGCGTGTGAAACCCGCATGTGGAGCATTCGTTTGTGTGGGATGCTCTACCCAGGTTCATTCCTAGATAATGCACTCATAGGGCACTAAGCATAGAGTGTGAAAACTGAGTTTCCTTGAGAGCTGCTTGGAAGCCTGATGGTGTGTGAAGTTAGTGAGCCAAATGGAGTTGTTCTCCCACAAGAACCACTCGGCTGATTCTTCTTCAATATGCCCTTCACCAACATGCAGTGTTTCCTTGATTGAATTAGCTCTCACACCAATATTTGCGTCTAGAGACTTTGCATTGAGGGCTATCTGAAAGTGGTTTTGGCGCTGAAGTTGCCTGTGAATGTGGAGTTGGTGGCATGTGAAACCCGCATGTGGAGCATTCGTTTGTGTGGGATGCTCTACCAGGTTCATTCCTAGATAATGCACTCAAGGGCACTAAGCATAGAGTGTGAAAACTGAGTTTCCTTGAGAGCTGCTTGGAAGCCTGATTGTGTGTGACGTTAGTGAGCCAAATGGAGTTTTTCTCCCACAAGAACCACTCGGCTGATTCTTCTTCAATATGCCCTTCACCAACATGCAGTGTGTCTTTGATTGAATTAGCTCTCACACCAATATTTGCGTTAGAGCCTTTGCATTGAGGGCTATCTGCAAACGTCTGTGACGCTGAAGTTGCCTGTGAATGTGGAGTTGGTGGCATGTGAAACCCGCATGTGGAGCATTCGTTTGTGTGGATGCTCTACCAGGTTCATTCCTAGATAATGCACTCAAAGGGCACTAAGCATAGAGTGTGAAAACTGAGTTTCCTTGAGAGCTGCTTGGAAGCCTGATGGTGTGTGACGTTAGTGAGCCAAATGGAGTTGTTCTCCCACAAGAACCACTCGGCTGATTCTTCTTCAATATGCCCTTCACCAACATGCAGTGTTTCCTTGATTGAATTAGCTCTCACACCAATATTTGCGTCTAGAGCCTTTGCATTGAGGGCTATCTGCAAAAGTCTGTGGCGCTGAAGTTGCCTGTGAATGTGGAGTTGGTGGCATGTGAAACCCGCATGTGGAGCATTCGTTTGTGTGGGATGCTCTACCAGGTTCATTCCTAGATAATGCACTCAAAGGGCACTAAGCATAGAGTGTGAAAACTGAGTTTCCTTGAGAGCTGCTTGGAAGCCTGATGGTGTGTGACGTTAGTGAGCCAAATGGAGTTGTTCTCCCACAAGAACCACTCGGCTGATTCTTCTTCAATATGCGCTTCACCAACATGCAGTGTTTTGTTGATTGAATTAGCTCTCACACCAATATTTGCGTCTAGAGCCTTTGCATTGAGGGCTATCTGCAAACGTCTGTGGCGCTGAAGTTGCCTGTGAATGTGGAGTTGGTGGCATGTGAAACCCGCATGTGGAGCATTCGTTTGTGTGGGATGCTCTACCAGGTTCATTCCTAGATAATGCACTCAAAGAGCACTAAGCATAGAGTGTAAAAACTGAGTTTCCTTGAGAGCTGCTTGGAAGCCTGATGGTGTGTGAAGTTAGTGAGCCAAATGGAGTTGTTCTCCCACAAGAACCACTCGGCTGATTCTTCTTCAATATGCCCTTCATCAACATGCAGTGTTTCCTTGATTGAATTACCTCTCACACCAATATTTGCGTCTAGAGCCTTTGCATTGAGGGCTATCTGAAAGTGGTTTTGGCACTGAAGTTGCCTGTGAATGTGGAGTTGGTGGCGTGTGAAACCCGCATGTGGAGCATTCGTTTGTGTGGGATGCTCTACCAGGTTCATTCCTAGATAATGCACTCATAGGGCACTAAGCATAGAGTGTGAAAACTGAGTTTCCTTGAGAGCTGCTTGGAAGCCTGATGGTGTGTGAAGTTAGTGAGCCAAATGGAGTTGTTCTCCCACAAGAACCACTCGGCTGATTCTTCTTCAATATGCCCTTCACCAACATGCAGTGTTTTGTTGATTGAATTAGCTCTCACACCAATATTTGCGTCTAGAGCCTTTGCATTGAGGGCTATCTGAAAGTGGTTTTGGCGCTGAAGTTGCCTGTGAATGTGGAGTTGGTGGCGTGTGAAACCCGCATGTGGAGCATTCGTTTGTGTGGGATGCTCTACCAGGTTCATTCCTAGATAATGCACTCATAGGGCACTAAGCATAGAGTGTGAAAACTGAGTTTCCTTGAGAGCTGCTTGGAAGCCTGATGGTGTGTGACGTTAGTGAGCCAAATGGAGTTGTTCTCCCACAAGAACCACTCGGCTGATTCTTCTTCAATATGCCCTTCACCAACATGCAGTGTTTTGTTGATTGAATTAGCTCTCACACCAATATTTGCGTCTAGAGCCTTTGCATTGAGGGCTATCTGCAAACGTCTGTGGCGCTGAAGTTGCCTGTGAATGTGGAGTTGGTGGCATGTGAAACCCGCATGTGGAGCATTCGTTTGTGTGGGATGCTCTACCAGGTTCATTCCTAGATAATGCACTCAAAGGGCACTAAGCATAGAGTGTGAAAACTGAGTTTCCTTGAGAGCTGCTTGGAAGCCTGATGGTGTGTGAAGTTAGTGAGCCAAATGGAGTTGTTCTCCCACAAGAACCACTCGGCTGATTCTTCTTCAATATGCCCTTCATCAACATGCAGTGTTTCCTTGATTGAATTACCTCTCACACCAATATTTGCATTTAGAGCCTTTGCATTGAGGGCTATCTGAAAACGTCTGTGGCGCTGAAGTTGCCTGTGAATGTGGAGTTGGTGGCGTGTGAAACCCGCATGTGGAGCATTCGTTTGTGTGGGATGCTCTACCAGGTTCATTCCTAGATAATGCACTCATAGGGCACTAAGCATAGAGTGTGAAAACTGAGTTTCCTTGAGAGCTGCTTGGAAGCCTGATGGTGTGTGACGTTAGTGAGCCAAATGGAGTTGTTCTCCCACAAGAACCACTCGGCTGATTCTTCTTCAATATGCCCTTCACCAACATGCAGTGTTTTGTTGATTGAATTAGCTCTCACACCAATATTTGTGTCTAGAGCCTTTGCATTGAGGGCTATCTGCAAGCGTCTGTGTCGCTGAAGTTGCCTGTGAATGTGGAGTAGGTGGCATGTGAAACCCGCATGTGGAGCATTCGTTTGTGTGGGATGCTCTACCAGGTTCATTCCTAGATAATGCACTCAAACGGCACTAAGCATAGAGTGTGAAAACTGAGTTTCCTTGAGAGCTGCTTGGAAGCCTGATGGTGTGTGACGTTAGTGAGCCAAATGGAGTTGTTCTCACTCAAGAACCACTCGGCTGATTCTTCTTCAATATGCCCTTCACCAACATGCAGTGTTTTGTTGATTGAATTAGCTCTCACACCAATATTTGCGTCTAGAGCCTTTGCATTGAGGGCTATCTGCAAACGTCTGTGGCGCTGAAGTTGCCTCTGAATGTGGAGTTGGTGGCATGTGAAACCCGCATGTGGAGCATTCGTTTGTGTGGGATGCTCTACCAGGTTCATTCCTAGATAATGCACTCAAAGGGCACTATGCATAGAGTGTGAAAACTGAGTTTCCTTGAGAGCTGCTTGGAAGCCTGATGGTGTGTGAAGTTAGTGAGTCAAATGGAGTTGTTCTCCCACAAGAACCACTCGGCTGATTCTTCTTCAATATGCCCTTCACCAACATGCAGTGTTTCCTTGATTGAATTAGCTCTCACACCAATATTTGCGTCTAGAGCCTTTGCATTGAGGGCTATCTGCAAACGTCTGTGGCGCTGAATTTGCCTGTGAATGTGGAGTTGGTGGCATGTGAAACCCGCATGTGGAGCATTCGTTTGTGTGGGATGCTCTACCAGGTTCATTCCTAGATAATGCACTCAAAGGGCACTAAGCATAGAGTGTGAAAACTGAGTTTCCTTGAGAGCTGCGTGGAAGCCTGATGGTGTGTGAAGTTAGTGAGCCAAATGGAGTTGTTCTCCCACAAGAACCACTCGGCTGATTCTTCTTCAATATGCCCTTCACCAACATGCAGTGTTTCCTTGATTGAATTACCTCTCACACCAATATTTGCATTTAGAGCCTTTGCATTGAGGGCTATCTGAAAACGGCTGTGGCGCTGAAGTTGCCTGTGAATGTGGAGTTTGTGGCGTGTGAAACCCGCATGTGGAGCATTCGTTTGTGTGGGATGCTCTACCAGGTTCATTCCTAGATAATGCACTCATAGGGCACTAAGCATAGAGTGTGAAAACTGAGTTTCCTTGAGAGCTGCTTGGAAGCCTGATGGTGTGTGACGTTAGTGAGCCAAATGGAGTTGTTCTCCCACAAGAACCACTCGGCTGATTCTTCTTCAATATGCCCTTCACCAACATGCAGTGTTTCCTTGATTGAATTACCTCTCACACCAATATTTGCGTCTAGAGCCTTTGCATTGAGGGCTATCTGCAAACGTCTGTGGCGCTGAAGTTGCCTGTGAATGTGGAGTTGGTGGCATGTGAAACCCGCATGTGGAGCATTCATTTGTGTGGGATGCTCTACCAGGTTCATTCCTAGATAATGCACTCAAAGGGCACTAAGCATAGAGTGTGAAAACTGAGTTTCCTTGAGAGCTGCTTGGAAGCCTGATGGTGTGTGAAGTTAGTGAGCCAAATGGAGTTGTTCTCCCACAAGAACCACTCGGCTGATTCTTCTTCAATATGCCCTTCACCAACATGCAGTGTTTCCTTGATTGAATTAGCTCTCACACCAATATTTGCGTCTAGAGCCTTTGCATTGAGGGCTATCTGCAAACGTCTGTGGCGCTGAAGTTGCCTGTGAATGTGGAGTTGGTGGCATGTAAATCCCGCATGTGGAGCATTCGTTTGTCTGGGATGCTCTACCAGGTTCATTCCTAGATAATGCACTCAAAGGGCACTAAGCATAGAGTGTGAAAACTGAGTTTCCTTGAGAGCTGCTTGGAAGCCTGATGGTGTGTGACGTTAGTGAGCCAAATGGAGTTGTTCTCCCACAAGAACCACTCGGCTGATTCTTCTTCAATATGCCCTTCACCAACATGCAGTGTTTCCTTGATTGAATTAGCTCTCACACCAATATTTGCGTCTAGAGCCTTTGCATTGAGGGCTATCTGAAAAGGGCTGTGGCGCTGAAGTTGCCTGTGAATGTGGAGTTGGTGGCATGTGAAACCCGCATGTGGAGCATTCGTTTGTGTGGGATGCTCTACCAGGTTCATTCCTAGATAATGCACTCAAAGGGCACTAAGCATAGAGTGTGAAAACTGAGTTTCCTTGAGAGCTGCTTGGAAGCCTGATGGTGTGTGACGTTAGTGAGAAAAAATGGAGTTGTTCTCCCACAAGAACCACTCGGCTGATTCTTCTTCAATATGCCCTTCACCAACATGCAGTGTTTCCTTGATTGAATTACCTCTCACACCAATATTTGCGTCTAGAGCCTTTGCATTGAGGGCTATCTGAAAAGGGCTGTGGCGCTGAAGTTGCCTGTGATTGTGGAGTTGGTGGCATGTGAAACCCGCATGTGGAGCATTCGTTTGTGTGGGATGCTCTACCAGGTTCATTCCTAGATAATGCACTCAAAGGGCACTAAGCATAGAGTGTGAAAACTGAGTTTCCTTGAGAGCTGCTTGGAAGCCTGATGGTGTGTGACGTTAGTGAGAAAAAATGGAGTTGTTCTCCCACAAGAACCACTCGGCTGATTCTTCTTCAATATGCCCTTCACCAACATGCAGTGTTTCCTTGATTGAATTACCTCTCACACCAATATTTGCGTCTAGAGCCTTTGCATTGAGGGCTATCTGAAAGTGGGTTTGTCGCTGAAATTATCTGTGATTGTGGAGTTGGTGGCATGTGAAACCCGCATGTGGAGCATTCGTTTGTGTGGGATGCTCTACCAGGTTCATTCCTAGATAATGCACTCAAAGGGCACTAAGCATAGAGTGTGAAAACTGAGTTTCCTTGATTGCTGCTTGGAAGCCTGATGGTGTGTGACGTTAGTGAGCCACATGGAGTTGTTCTCCCACAAGAACCACTCGGCTGATTCTTCTTCAATATGCCCTTCACCAACATGCAGTGTTTCCTTGATGAATTAGCTCTCACACCAATATTTGCGTCTAGAGCCTTTGCATTGAGGGCTATCTGAAAGTGGGTTTGGCGCTGAAATTATCTGTGAATGTGGAGTTGGTGGCATGTGAAACCCGCATGTGGAGCATTCGTTTGTGTGGGATGCTCTACCAGGTTCATTCCTAGATAATGCACTCAAAGGGCACTAAGCATAGAGTGTGAAAACTGAGTTTCCTTGATTGCTGCTTGGAAGCCTGATGGTGTGTGACGTTAGTGAGCCAAATGGAGTTGTTCTCCCACAAGAACCACTCGGCTGATTCTTCTTCAATATGCCCTTCACCAACATGCAGTGTTTCCTTGATGAATTAGCTCTCACACCAATATTTGCGTCTAGAGCCTTTGCATTGAGGGCTATCTGCAAACGTCTGTGGCGCTGAAGTTGCCTGTGAATGTGGAGTTGGTGGCATGTGAAACCCGCATGTGGAGCATTCGTTTGTGTGGGATGCTCTACCAGGTTCATTTCTAGATAATGCACTCATAGGGCACTAAGCATAGAGTGTGAAAACTGAGTTTCCTTGAGAGCTGCTTGGAAGCCTGATGGTGTGTGAAGTTAGTGAGCCAAATGGAGTTGTTCTCCCACAAGAACCACTCGGCTGATTCTTCTTCAATATGCCCTTCACCAACATGCAGTGTTTCCTTGATTGAATTAGCTCTCACACCAATATTTGCGTCTAGAGCCTTTGCATTGAGGGCTATCTGCAAACGTCTGTGGCGCTGAAGTTGCCTGTGAATGTGGAGTTGGTGGCATGTGAAACCCGCATGTGGAGCATTCGTTTGTGTGGGATGCTCTACCAGGTTCATTCCTAGATAATGCACTCAAAGGGCACTAAGCATAGAGTGTGAAAACTGAGTTTCCTTGAGAGCTGCTTGGAAGCCTGATGGTGTGTGACGTTAGTGAGCCAAATGGAGTTGTTCTCCCACAAGAACCACTCGGCTGATTCTTCTTCAATATGCCCTTCACCAACATGCAGTGTTTCCTTGATTGAATTAGCTCTCACACCAATATTTGCGTCTAGAGCATTTGCATTGAGGGCTATCTGAAAACGTCTGTGGCGCTGAAGTTGCCTGTGAATGTGGAGTTGGTGGCATGTGAAACCCGCATGTGGAGCATTCGTTTGTGTGGGATGCTCTACCAGGTTCATTCCTAGATAATGCACTCATAGGGCACTAAGCATAGAGTGTGAAAACTGAGTTTCCTTGAGAGCTGCTTGGAAGCCTGATGGTGTGTGACGTTAGTGAGCCACATGGAGTTGTTCTCCCACAAGAACCACTCGGCTGATTCTTCTTCAATATGCCCTTCACCAACATGCAGTGTTTCCTTGATGAATTAGCTCTCACACCAATATTTGCGTCTAGAGCCTTTGCATTGAGGGCTATCTGAAAGTGGGTTTGGCGCTGAAATTATCTGTGAATGTGGAGTTGGTGGCATGTGAAACCCGCATGTGGAGCATTCGTTTGTGTGGGATGCTCTACCAGGTTCATTCCTAGATAATGCACTCAAAGGGCACTAAGCATAGAGTGTGAAAACTGAGTTTCCTTGATTGCTGCTTGGAAGCCTGATGGTGTGTGACGTTAGTGAGCCAAATGGAGTTGTTCTCCCACAAGAACCACTCGGCTGATTCTTCTTCAATATGCCCTTCACCAACATGCAGTGTTTCCTTGATGAATTAGCTCTCACACCAATATTTGCGTCTAGAGCCTTTGCATTGAGGGCTATCGGCAAACGTCTGTGGCGCTGAAGTTGCCTGTGAATGTGGAGTTGGTGGCATGTGAAACCCGCATGTGGAGCATTCGTTTGTGTGGGATGCTCTACCAGGTTCATTTCTAGATAATGCACTCATAGGGCACTAAGCATAGAGTGTGAAAACTGAGTTTCCTTGAGAGCTGCTTGGAAGCCTGATGGTGTGTGACGTTAGTGAGCCAAATGGAGTTGTTCTCCCACAAGAACCACTCGGCTGATTCTTCTTCAATATGCCCTTCACCAACATGCAGTGTTTCCTTGATTGAATTAGCTCTCACACCAATATTTGCGTCTAGAGCCTTTGCATTGAGGGCTATCTGCAAACGTCTGTGGCGCTGAAGTTGCCTGTGAATGTGGAGTTGGTGGCATGTGAAACCCGCATGTGGAGCATTCGTTTGTGTGGGATGCTCTACCAGGTTCATTCCTAGATAATGCACTCAAAGGGCACTAAGCATAGAGTGTGAAAACTGAGTTTCCTTGAGAGCTGCTTGGAAGCCTGATGGTGTGTGACGTTAGTGAGAAAAAATGGAGTTGTTCTCCCACAAGAACCACTCGGCTGATTCTTCTTCAATATGCCCTTCACCAACATGCAGTGTTTCCTTGATTGAATTACCTCTCACACCAATATTTGCGTCTAGAGCCTTTGCATTGAGGGCTATCTGAAAACGTCTGTGGCGCTGAAGTTGCCTGTGAATGTGGAGTTGGTGGCATGTGAAACCCGCATGTGGAGCATTCGTTTGTGTGGGATGCTCTACCAGGTTCATTCCTAGATAATGCACTCATAGGGCACTAAGCATAGAGTGTGAAAACTGAGTTTCCTTGAGAGCTGCTTGGAAGCCTGATGGTGTGTGAAGTTAGTGAGCCAAATGGAGTTGTTCTCCCACAAGAACCACTCGGCTGATTCTTCTTCAATATGCCTTTCACCAACATGCATTGTTTCCTTGATTGAATTAGCTCTCACACCAATATTTGCGTCTAGAGCCTTTGCATTGAGGGCTATCTGCAAACGTCTGTGGCGCTGAAGTTGCCTGTGAATGTGGAGTTGGTGGCATGTGAAACCCGCATGTGGAGCATTCGTTTGTGTGGGATGCTCTACCAGGTTCATTCCTAGATAATGCACTCAAAGGGCACTAGGCATAGATTGTGAAAACTGAGTTTCCTTGAGAGCTGTTTGGAAGCCTGATGGTGTGTGACGTTAGTGAGCCAAATGGAGTTGTTCTCCCACAAGAACCACTCGGCTGATTCTTCTTCAATATGCCCTTCACCAACATGCAGTGTTTCCTTGATTGAATTAGCTCTCACACCAATATTTGCGTCTAGAGCCTTTGCATTGAGGGCTATCTGAAAACTTCTGTGGCGCTGAAGTTGCCTGTGAATGTGGAGTTGGTGGCATGTGAAACCCGCATGTGGAGCATTCGTTTGTGTGGGATGCTCTACCAGGTTCATTCCTAGATAAGGCACTCATAGGGCACTAAGCATAGAGTGTGAAAACTGAGTTTCCTTGAGAGCTGCTTGGAAGCCTGATGGTGTGTGAAGTTAGTGAGCCAAATGGAGTTGTTCTCCCACAAGAACCACTCGGCTGATTCTTCTTCAATATGCCCGTCACCAACATGCAGTGTTTCCTTGATTGAATTAGCTCTCACACCAATATTTGCGTCTAGAGCCTTTGCATTGAGGGCTATCTGAAAACGTCTGTGGCGCTGAATTTGCCTGTGAATGTGGAGTTGGTGGCATGTGAAACCCACATGTGGAGCATTCGTTTGTGTGGGATGCTCTACCAGGTTCATTCCTAGATAATGCACTCAAAGGGCACTAAGCATAGAGTGTGAAAACTGAGTTTCCTTGAGAGCTGTGTGGAAGCCTGATGGTGTGTGAAGTTAGTGAGCCAAATGGAGTTGTTCTCCCACAAGAACCACTCGGCTGATTCTTCTTCAATATGCCCTTCACCAACATGCAGTGTGTCTTTGATTGAATTAGCTCTCACACCAATATTTGCGTTTAGAGCCTTTGCATTGAGGGCTATCTGCAAACGTCTGTGACGCTGAAGTTGCCTGTGAATGTGGAGTTGGTGGCATGTGAAACCCGCATGTGGAGCATTCGTTTGTGTGGGATGCTCTACCAGGTTCATTCCTAGATAATGCACTCAAAGGGCACTAAGCATAGAGTGTGAAAACTGAGTTTCCTTGAGAGCTGCTTGGAAGCCTGATGGTGTGTGACGTTAGTGAGCCAAATGGAGTTGTTCTCCCACAAGAACCACTCGGCTGATTCTTCTTCAATATGCCCTTCACCAACATGCAGTGTTTCCTTGATTGAATTAGCTCTCACACCAATATTTGCGTCTAGAGCCTTTGCATTGAGGGCTATCTGCAAACGTCTGTGGCGCTGAAGTTGCCTGTGAATGTGGAGTTGGTGGCATGTGAAACCCGCATGTGGAGCATTCGTTTGTGTGGGATGCTCTACCAGGTTCATTCCTAGATAATGCACTCAAAGGGCACTAAGCATAGAGTGTGAAAACTGAGTTTCCTTGAGAGCTGCTTGGAAGCCTGATGGTGTGTGACGTTAGTGAGCCAAATGGAGTTGTTCTCCCACAAGAACCACTCGGCTGATTCTTCTTCAATATGCCCTTCACCAACATGCAGTTTCCTTGATTGAATTAGCTCTCACACCAATATTTGCGTTTAGAGCCTTTGCATTGAGGGCTATCTGAAAGTGGGTTTGGCACTGAAATTATCTGTGAATGTGGAGTTGGTGGCATGTGAAACCCGCATGTGGAGCATTCGTTTGTGTGGGATGCTCTACCAGGTTCATTCCTAGATAATGCACTCAAAGGGCACTAAGCATAGAGTGTGAAAACTGAGTTTCCTTGAGAGCTGCTTGGAAGCCTGATGGTGTGTGACGTTAGTGAGCCAAATGGAGTTGTTCTCCCACAAGAACCACTCGGCTGATTCTTCTTCAATATGCCCTTCACCAACATGCAGTGTTTCCTTGATTGAATTAGCTCTCACACCAATATTTGCATTTAGAGCCTTTGCATTGAGGGCTATCTGAAAACGGCTGTGGCGCTGAAGTTGCCTGTGAATGTGGAGTTGGTGGCGTGTGAAACCCGCATGTGGAGCATTCGTTTGTGTGGGATGCTCTACCAGGTTCATTCCTAGATAATGCACTCATAGGGCACTAAGCATAGAGTGTGAAAACTGAGTTTCCTTGAGAGCTGCTTGGAAGCCTGATGGTGTGTGACGTTAGTGAGCCAAATGGAGTTGTTCTCCCAAAAGAACCACTCGGCTGATTCTTCTTCAATATGCGCTTCACCAACATGCAGTGTTTCCTTGATTGAATTAGCTCTCACACCAATATTTGCGTCTAGAGCCTTTGCATTGAGGGCTATCTGCAAACGTCTGTGGCGCTGAAGTTGCCTGTGAATGTGGAGTTGGTGGCATGTGAAACCCGCATGTGGAGCATTCGTTTGTGTGGGATGCTCTACCAGGTTCATTCCTAGATAATGCACTCAAAGGGCACTAAGCATAGAGTGTGAAAACTGAGTTTCCTTGAGAGCTGCTTGGAAGCCTGATGGTGTGTGACGTTAGTGAGCCAAATGGAGTTGTTCTCCCACAAGAACCACTCGGCTGATTCTTCTTCAATATGCCCTTCACCAACATGCAGTTTCCTTGATTGAATTAGCTCTCACACCAATATTTGCGTTTAGAGCCTTTGCATTGAGGGCTATCTGAAAGTGGGTTTGGCACTGAAATTATCTGTGAATGTGGAGTTGGTGGCATGTGAAACCCGCATGTGGAGCATTCGTTTGTGTGGGATGCTCTACCAGGTTCATTCCTAGATAATGCACTCAAAGGGCACTAAGCATAGAGTGTGAAAACTGAGTTTCCTTGAGAGCTGCTTGGAAGCCTGATGGTGTGTGACGTTAGTGAGCCAAATGGAGTTGTTCTCCCACAAGAACCACTCGGCTGATTCTTCTTCAATATGCCCTTCACCAACATGCAGTGTTTCCTTGATTGAATTAGCTCTCACACCAATATTTGCATTTAGAGCCTTTGCATTGAGGGCTATCTGAAAACGGCTGTGGCGCTGAAGTTGCCTGTGAATGTGGAGTTGGTGGCGTGTGAAACCCGCATGTGGAGCATTCGTTTGTGTGGGATGCTCTACCAGGTTCATTCCTAGATAATGCACTCATAGGGCACTAAGCATAGAGTGTGAAAACTGAGTTTCCTTGAGAGCTGCTTGGAAGCCTGATGGTGTGTGACGTTAGTGAGCCAAATGGAGTTGTTCTCCCAAAAGAACCACTCGGCTGATTCTTCTTCAATATGCGCTTCACCAACATGCAGTGTTTCCTTGATTGAATTAGCTCTCACACCAATATTTGCGTCTAGAGCCTTTGCATTGAGGGCTATCTGCAAACGTCTGTGGCGCTGAAGTTGCCTGTGAATGTGGAGTTGGTGGCATGTGAAACCCGCATGTGGAGCATTCGTTTGTGTGGGATGCTCTACCAGGTTCATTCCTAGATAATGCACTCAAAGGGCACTAAGCATAGAGTGTGAAAACTGAGTTTCCTTGAGAGCTGCTTGGAAGCCTGATGGTGTGTGACGTTAGTGAGCCAAATGGAGTTGTTCTCCCACAAGAACCACTCGGCTGATTCTTCTTCAATATGCCCTTCACCAACATGCAGTGTTTCCTTGATTGAATTAGCTCTCACACCAATATTTGCGTCTAGAGCCTTTGCATTGAGGGCTATCTGAAAACGTCTGTGGCGCTGAAGTTGCCTGTGAATGTGGAGTTGGTGGCATGTGAAACCCGCATGTGGAGCATTCGTTTGTGTGGGATGCTCTACCAGGTTCATTCCTAGATAATGCACTCATAGGGCACTAAGCATAGAGTGTGAAAGCTGAGTTTCCTTGAGAGCTGCTTGGAAGCCTGATGGTGTGTGAAGTTAGTGAGCCAAATGGAGTTGTTCTCCCACAAGAACCACTCGGCTGATTCTTCTTCAATATGCCTTTCACCAACATGCAGTGTTTCCTTGATTGAATTAGCTCTCACACCAATATTTGCGTCTAGAGCCTTTGCATTGAGGGCTATCTGCAAACGTCTGTGGCGCTGAAGTTGCCTGTGAATGTGGAGTTGGTGGCATGTGAAACCTGCATGTGGAGCATTCGTTTGTGTGGGATGCTCTACCAGGTTCATTCCTAGATAATGCACTCAAAGGGCACTAGGCATAGAGTGTGAAAACTGAGTTTCCTTGATAGCTGTTTGGAAGCCTGATGGTGTGTGACGTTAGTGAGCCAAATGGAGTTGTTCTCCCACAAGAACCACTCGGCTGATTCTTCTTCAATATGCCCTTCACCAACATGCAGTGTGTCTTTGATTGAATTAGCTCTCACACCAATATTTGCGTTTAGAGCCTTTGCATTGAGGGCTATCTGCAAACGTCTGTGACGCTGAAGTTGCCTGTGAATGTGGAGTTGGTGGCATGTGAAACCCGCATGTGGAGCATTCGTTTGTGTGGGATGCTCTACCAGGTTCATTCCTAGATAATGCACTCAAAGGGCACTAAGCATAGAGTGTGAAAACTGAGTTTCCTTGAGAGCTGCTTGGAAGCCTGATGGTGTGTGACGTTAGTGAGCCAAATGGAGTTGTTCTCCCACAAGAACCACTCGGCTGATTCTTCTTCAATATGCCCTTCACCAACATGCAGTGTTTCCTTGATTGAATTAGCTCTCACACCAATATTTGCGTCTAGAGCCTTTGCATTGAGGGCTATCTGCAAACGTCTGTGGCGCTGAAGTTGCCTGTGAATGTGGAGTTGGTGGCATGTGAAACCCGCATGTGGAGCATTCGTTTGTGTGGGATGCTCTACCAGGTTCATTCCTAGATAATGCACTCAAAGGGCACTAAGCATAGAGTGTGAAAACTGAGTTTCCTTGAGAGCTGCTTGGAAGCCTGATGGTGTGTGACGTTAGTGAGCCAAATGGAGTTGTTCTCCCACAAGAACCACTCGGCTGATTCTTCTTCAATATGCCCTTCACCAACATGCAGTGTTTCCTTGATTGAATTAGCTCTCACACCAATATTTGCGTCTAGAGCCTTTGCATTGAGGGCTATCTGCAAACGTCTGTGGCGCTGAAGTTGCCTGTGAATGTGGAGTTGGTGGCATGTGAAACCCGCATGTGGAGCATTCGTTTGTGTGGGATGCTCTACCAGGTTCATTCCTAGATAATGCACTCAAAGGGCACTAAGCATAGAGTGTGAAAACTGAGTTTCCTTGAGAGCTGCTTGGAAGCCTGATGGTGTGTGACGTTAGTGAGCCAAATGGAGTTGTTCTCCCACAAGAACCACTCGGCTGATTCTTCTTCAATATGCCCTTCACCAACATGCAGTGTTTTGTTGATTGAATTAGCTCTCACACCAATATTTGCGTCTAGAGCCTTTGCATTGAGGGCTATCTGCAAACGTCTGTTGCGCTGAAGTTGCCTGTGAATGTGGAGTTGGTGGCATGTGAAACCCGCATGTGGAGCATTCGTTTGTGTGGGATGCTCTACCAGGTTCATTCCTAGATAATGCACTCAAAGGGCACTAAGCATAGAGTGTGAAAACTGAGTTTCCTTGAGAGCTGCTTGGAAGCCTGATGGTGTGTGACGTTAGTGAGCCAAATGGAGTTGTTCTCCCACAAGAACCACTCGGCTGATTCTTCTTCAATATGCCCTTCACCAACATGAAGTGTTTCCTTGATTGAATTAGCTCTCACACCAATATTTGCGTCTAGAGCCTTTGCATTGAGGGCTATCTGCAAACGTCTGTGGCGCTGAAGTTGCCTGTGAATGTGGAGTTGGTGGCGTGTGAAACCCGCATGTGGAGCATTCGTTTGTGTGGGATGCTCTACCAGGTTCATTCCTAGATAATGCACTCATAGGGCACTAAGCATAGAGTGTGAAAACTGAGTTTCCTTGAGAGCTGCTTGGAAGCCTGATGGTGTGTGAAGTTAGTGAGCCAAATGGAGTTGTTCTCCCACAAGAACCACTCGGATGATTCTTCTTCAATATGCCCTTCACCAAAATGCAGTGTTTCCTTGATTGAATTAGCTCTCACACCAATATTTGCGTCTAGAGCCTTTGCATTGAGGGCTATCTGAAAACGTCTGTGGCGCTGAAGTTGCCTGTGAATGTGGAGTTGGTGGCATGTGAAACCCGCATGTGGAGCATTCGTTTGTGTGGGATGCTCTACCAGGTTCATTCCTAGATAATGCACTCAAAGGGCACTAAGCATAGAGTGTGAAAACTGAGTTTCCTTGAGAGCTGCTTGAAAGCCTGATTGTGTGTGAAGTTAGTGAGCCAAATGGAGTTGTTCTCCCACAAGAACCACTCGGCTGATTCTTCTTCAATATGCCCTTCACCAACATGCAGTGTTTTGTTGATTGAATTAGCTCTCACACCAATATTTGCGTCTAGAGCCTTTGCATTGAGGGCTATCTGCAAACGTCTGTTGCGCTGAAGTTGCCTGTGAATGTGGAGTTGGTGGCATGTGAAACCCGCATGTGGAGCATTCGTTTGTGTGGGATGCTCTACCAGGTTCATTCCTAGATAATGCACTCAAAGGGCACTAAGCATAGAGTGTGAAAACTGAGTTTCCTTGAGAGCTGCTTGGAAGCCTGATGGTGTGTGAAGTTAGTGAGCCAAATGGAGTTGTTCTCCCACAAGAACCACTCGGCTGATTCTTCTTCAATATGCCCTTCACCAACATGCAGTGTTTCCTTGATTGAATTAGCTCTCACACCAATATTTGCGTTTAGAGCCTTTGCATTGAGGGCTATCTGAAAGTGGGTTTGGCACTGAAATTATCTGTGAATGTGGAGTTGGTGGCATGTGAAACCCGCATGTGGAGCATTCGTTTGTGTGGGATGCTCTACCAGGTTCATTCCTAGATAATGCACTCAAAGGGCACTAAGCATAGAGTGTGAAAACTGAGTTTCCTTGAGAGCTGCTTGGAAGCCTGATGGTGTGTGACGTTAGTGAGCCAAATGGAGTTGTTCTCCCACAAGAACCACTCGGCTGATTCTTCTTCAATATGCCCTTCACCAACATGCAGTGTTTCCTTGATTGAATTACCTCTCACACCAATATTTGCATTTAGAGCCTTTGCATTGAGGGCTATCTGAAAACGGCTGTGGCGCTGAAGTTGCCTGTGAATGTGGAGTTGGTGGCGTGTGAAACCCGCATGTGGAGCATTCGTTTGTGTGGGATGCTCTACCAGGTTCATTCCTAGATAATGCACTCATAGGGCACTAAGCATAGAGTGTGAAAACTGAGTTTCCTTGAGAGCTGTGTGGAAGCCTGATGGTGTGTGACGTTAGTGAGCCAAATGGAGTTATTCTCCCACAAGAACCACTCGGCTGATTCTTCTTCAATATGCGCTTCACCAACATGCAGTGTTTCCTTGATTGAATTAGCTCTCACACCAATATTTGCGTCTAGAGCCTTTGCATTGAGGGCTATCTGAAAGTGGTTTTGGCGCTGAAGTTGCCTGTGAATGTGGAGTTGGTGGCGTGTGAAACCCGCATGTGGAGCATTCGTTTGTGTGGGATGCTCTACCAGGTTCATTCCTAGATAATGCACTCATAGGGCACTAAGCATAGAGTGTGAAAACTGAGTTTCCTTGAGATTTGCTTCAAGCCTGATGGTGTGTGAAGTTAGTGAGCCAAATGGAGTTGTTCTCCCACAAGAACCACTCGGCTGATTCTTCTTCAATATGCCCTTCACCAATGCAGTGTTTCCTTGATTGAATTAGCTCTCACACCAATATTTGCGTCTAGAGCCTTGCATTGAGGGCTATCTGCAAACATCTGTGGCGCTGAAGTTGCCTGTGAATGTGGAGTTGGTGCATGTGAAACCCGCATGTGGAGCATTCGTTTGTGTGGGATGCTCTACCAGGTTCATTCCTAGATAATGCACTCAAGGGCACTAAGCATAGAGTGTGAAAACTGAGTTTCCTTGAGAGCTGCTTGGAAGCCTGATGGTGTGTGAAGTTAGTGAGCCAAATGGAGTTGTCTCCCACAAGAACCACTCGGCTGATTCTTCTTCAATATGCCCTTCACCAACATGCAGTGTTTCCTTGATTGAATTACCTCTCACACCAATATTTGCGTCTAGAGCCTTTGCATTGAGGGCTATCTGCAAACGTCTGTGGCGCTGAAGTTGCCTGTGAATGTGGAGTTGGTGGCGTGTGAAACCCGCATGTGGAGCATTCGTTTGTGTGGGATGCTCTACCAGGTTCATTCCTAGATAATGCACTCATAGGGCACTAAGCATAGAGTGTGAAAACTGAGTTTCCTTGAGAGCTGCTTGGAAGCCTGATGGTGTGTGACGTTAGTGAGCCAAATGGAGTTGTTCTCCCACAAGAACCACT
>NW_026697820.1:0-37753 GCF_030435755.1 Ochotona princeps
AAGGGGCATATTGAAGAAGAATCAGCCGAGTGGTTCTTGTGGGAGAACAACTCCATTTGGCTCACTAACTTCACACACCATCAGGCTTCCAAGCAGCTCTCAAGGAAACTCAGTTTTCACACTCTATGCTTAGTGCCCTTTGAGTGCCTAGGACTGAAATGAAGCTTGGTGAGTATCCCACACAAACGAATGCTCCACATGCGGGTTTCACATGCCACCAACTCCACATTCACAGGCAACTTCAGAGCAAAACCACTTTCAGATAGCCCTCAATGCAAAGGCTCTAGACGCAAATATTGGTGTGAGAGCTAATTCAATCAAGGAAACACTGCATGTTGGTGAAGGGCATATTGAAGAAGAATCAGCCGAGTGGTTCTTGTGGGAGAACAACACCATTTGGCTCACTAACTTCACACACCATCAGGCTTCCAAGCAGCTCTCAAGGAAACTCAGTTTTCACACTCCATGCTTAGTGCCCTTTGAGAGCCTAGGACTGAAATGAAGCTTGGTAGAGTATCCCACACAAACGAATGCTCCACATGCGGGTTTCACATGCCACCAACTCCACATTCACAGGCAACTTCAGCGCCACAGCCGTTTTCAGATAGCCCTCAATGCAAAGGCTCTAGACGCAAATATTGGTGTGAGAGCTAATTCAATCAAGGAAACACTGCATGTTGGTGAAGGGCATATTGAAGAAGAATCAGCCGAGTGGTTCTTGTGGGAGAACAACTCCATTTGGCTCACTAACTTCACACACCATCAGGCTTCCAAGCAGCTCTCAAGGAAACTCAGTTTTCACACTCTATGCTTAGTGCCCTTTGAGTGCCTAGGACTGAAATGAAGCTTGGTGAGCATCCCACACAAACGAATGCTCCACATGCGGGTTTCACATGCCACCAACTCCACATTCACAGGCAACTTCAGCGCCACAGCCGTTTTCAGATAGCCCTCAATGCAAAGGCTCTAGACGCAAATATTGGTTGTGAGAGCTAATTCAATCAAGGAAACACTGCATGTTGGTGAAGGGCATATTGAAGAAGAATCAGCCGAGTGGTTCTTGTGGGAGAACAACTCCATTTGGCTCACTAACTTCACACACCATCAGGCTTCCAAGCAGCTCTCAAGGAAACTCAGTTTTCACACTCTATGCTTAGTGCCCTTTGAGTGCATTATCTAGGAATGAACCTGGTAGAGCATCCCACACAAACGAATGCTCCACATGCGGGTTTCACATGCCACCAACTCCACATTCACAGGCAACTTCAGCGCCACAGCCGTTTTCAGATAGCCCTCAATGCAAAGGCTCTAGACGCAAATATTGGTGTGAGAGCTAATTCAATCAAGGAAACACTGCATGTTGGTGAAGGGGCATATTGAAGAAGAATCAGCCGAGTGGTTCTTGTGGGAGAACAACACCATTTGGCTCACTAACTTCACACACCATCAGGCTTCCAAGCAGCTCTCAAGGACACTCACTTTTCAAACTCTATGCTTAGTGCCCTTTGAGTTCCTAGGACTGAAATGAAGCTTGGTGAACATCCCACACAAACGAATGCTCCACATGCGGGTTTCACATGCCACCAACTCCACATTCACAGGCAACTTCAGCACCAAAGCCGTTTTCAGATAGCCCTCAATGCAAAGGCTCTAGACGCAAATATTGGTGTGAGAGCTGATTCAATCAAGGAAACACTGCATGTTGGTGAAGGGCATATTGAAGAAGAATCAGCCGAGTGGTTCTTGTGGGAGAACAACACCATTTGGCTCACTAACGTCACACACCATCAGGCTTCCAAGCAGCTCTCAAGGAAACTCAGTTTTCACACTCTATGCTTAGTGCCCTTTGAGTGCCTAGGACTGAAATGAAGCTTGGTAGAGTATCCCACACAAACGAATGCTCCACATGCGGGTTTCACATGCCACCAACTCCACATTCACAGGCAACTTCAGCACCAAAGCCGTTTTCAGATAGCCCTCAATGCAAAGGATCTAGACGCAAATATTGGTGTCAGAGCTAATTCAATCAAGGAAACACTGCATGTTGGTGAAGGGCATATTGAAGAAGAATCAGCCGAGTGGTTCTTGTGGGAGAACAACTCCATTTGGCTCACTAGCTTCACACACCATCAGGCTTCCAAGCAGCTCTCAAGGAAACTCAGTTTTCACACTCTATGCTTAATGCCCTTTGAGTGCATTATCTAAGAATGATCCTAGTTGAGCATCCCACACAAACGAATGCTCCACATGCGGGTTTCACATGCCACCAACTCCACATTCACAGGCAACTTCAGCGCCACAGCCGTTTTCAGATAGCCCTCAATGCAAAGGCTCTAGACGCAAATATTGGTGTGAGAGCTAATTCAATCAAGGAAACACTGCATGTTGGTGAAGGGGCATATTGAAGAAGAATCAGCCGAGTGGTTCTTGTGGGAGAACAACTCCATTTGGCTCACTAACTTCACACACCATCAGGCTTCCAAGCAGCTCTCAAGGAAACTCAGTTTTCACACTCTATGCTTAGTGCCCTTTGAGTGCATTATCTAGGGAAAATGAACCTGGTAGAGCATCCCACACAAACGAATGCTCCACATGCGGGTTTCACATGCCACCAACTCCACATTCACAGGCAACTTCAGCGCCACAGCCGTTTTCAGATAGCCCTCAATGCAAAGGCTCTAGACGCAAATATTGGTGTGAGAGCTGATTCAATCAAGGAAACACTGCATGTTGGTGAAGGGCATATTGAAGAAGAATCAGCCGAGTGGTTCTTGTGGGAGAACAACTCCATTTGGCTCACTAACTTCACACACCATCAGGCTTCCAAGCAGCTCTCAAGGAAACTCAGTTTTCACACTCTATGCTTAGTGCCCTTTGAGTGCCTAGGACTGAAATGAAGCTTGGTGAGTATCCCACACAAACGAATGCTCCACATGCGGGTTTCACATGCCACCAACTCCACATTCACAGGCAACTTCAGAGCAAAACCACTTTCAGATAGCCCTCAATGCAAAGGCTCTAGACGCAAATATTGGTGTGAGAGCTAATTCAATCAAGGAAACACTGCATGTTGGTGAAGGGCATATTGAAGAAGAATCAGCCGAGTGGTTCTTGTGGGAGAACAACACCATTTGGCTCACTAACTTCACACACCATCAGGCTTCCAAGCAGCTCTCAAGGAAACTCAGTTTTCACACTCCATGCTTAGTGCCCTTTGAGAGCCTAGGACTGAAATGAAGCTTGGTAGAGTATCCCACACAAACGAATGCTCCACATGCGGGTTTCACATGCCACCAACTCCACATTCACAGGCAACTTCAGCGCCACAGCCGTTTTCAGATAGCCCTCAATGCAAAGGCTCTAGACGCAAATATTGGTGTGAGAGCTAATTCAATCAAGGAAACACTGCATGTTGGTGAAGGGCATATTGAAGAAGAATCAGCCGAGTGGTTCTTGTGGGAGAACAACTCCATTTGGCTCACTAACTTCACACACCATCAGGCTTCCAAGCAGCTCTCAAGGAAACTCAGTTTTCACACTCTATGCTTAGTGCCCTTTGAGTGCCTAGGACTGAAATGAAGCTTGGTGAGCATCCCACACAAACGAATGCTCCACATGCGGGTTTCACATGCCACCAACTCCACATTCACAGGCAACTTCAGCGCCACAGCCGTTTTCAGATAGCCCTCAATGCAAAGGCTCTAGACGCAAATATTGGTGTGAGAGCTAATTCAATCAAGGAAACACTGCATGTTGGTGAAGGGCATATTGAAGAAGAATCAGCCGAGTGGTTCTTGTGGGAGAACAACTCCATTTGGCTCACTAACTTCACACACCATCAGGCTTCCAAGCAGCTCTCAAGGAAACTCAGTTTTCACACTCTATGCTTAGTGCCCTTTGAGTGCATTATCTAGGAATGAACCTGGTAGAGCATCCCACACAAACGAATGCTCCACATGCGGGTTTCACATGCCACCAACTCCACATTCACAGGCAACTTCAGCGCCACAGCCGTTTTCAGATAGCCCTCAATGCAAAGGCTCTAGACGCAAATATTGGTGTGAGAGCTGATTCAATCAAGGAAACACTGCATGTTGGTGAAGGGCATATTGAAGAAGAATCAGCCGAGTGGTTCTTGTGGGAGAACAACTCCATTTGGCTCACTAACTTCACACACCATCAGGCTTCCAAGCAGCTCTCAAGGAAACTCAGTTTTCACACTCTATGCTTAGTGCCCTTTGAGTGCCTAGGACTGAAATGAAGCTTGGTGAGTATCCCACACAAACGAATGCTCCACATGCGGGTTTCACATGCCACCAACTCCACATTCACAGGCAACTTCAGAGCAAAACCACTTTCAGATAGCCCTCAATGCAAAGGCTCTAGACGCAAATATTGGTGTGAGAGCTAATTCAATCAAGGAAACACTGCATGTTGGTGAAGGGCATATTGAAGAAGAATCAGCCGAGTGGTTCTTGTGGGAGAACAACACCATTTGGCTCACTAACTTCACACACCATCAGGCTTCCAAGCAGCTCTCAAGGAAACTCAGTTTTCACACTCTATGCTTAGTGCCCTTTGAGAGCCTAGGACTGAAATGAAGCTTGGTAGAGTATCCCACACAAACGAATGCTCCACATGCGGGTTTCACATGCCACCAACTCCACATTCACAGGCAACTTCAGCGCCACAGCCGTTTTCAGATAGCCCTCAATGCAAAGGCTCTAGACGCAAATATTGGTGTGAGAGCTAATTCAATCAAGGAAACACTGCATGTTGGTGAAGGGCATATTGAAGAAGAATCAGCCGAGTGGTTCTTGTGGGAGAACAACTCCATTTGGCTCACTAACTTCACACACCATCAGGCTTCCAAGCAGCTCTCAAGGAAACTCAGTTTTCACACTCTATGCTTAGTGCCCTTTGACTGCATTATCTAGGAATGAACCTGGTAGAGCATCCCACACAAACGAATGCTCCACATGCGGGTTTCACATGCCACCAACTCCACATTCACAGGCAACTTCAGCGCCACAGCCGTTTTCAGATAGCCCTCAATGCAAAGGCTCTAGACGCAAATATTGGTGTGAGAGCTAATTCAATCAAGGAAACACTGCATGTTGGTGAAGGGCATATTGAAGAAGAATCAGCCGAGTGGTTCTTGTGGGAGAACAACTCCATTTGGCTCACTAACTTCACACACCATCAGGCTTCCAAGCAGCTCTCAAGGAAACTCAGTTTTCACACTCTATGCTTAGTGCCCTTTGAGTGCATTATCTAGGAATGAACCTGGTAGAGCATCCCACACAAACGAATGCTCCACATGCGGGTTTCACATGCCACCAACTCCACATTCACAGGCAACTTCAGCGCCACAGCCGTTTTCAGATAGCCCTCAATGCAAAGGCTCTAGACGCAAATATTGGTGTGAGAGCTAATTCAATCAAGGAAACACTGCATGTTGGTGAAGGGCATATTGAAGAAGAATCAGCCGAGTGGTTCTTGTGGGAGAACAACTCCATTTGGCTCACTAACTTCACACACCATCAGGCTTCCAAGCAGCTCTCAAGGAAACTCAGTTTTCACACTCTATGCTTAGTGCCCTTTGAGTGCATTATCTAGGAATGAACCTGGTAGAGCATCCCACACAAACGAATGCTCCACATGCGGGTTTCACATGCCACCAACTCCACATTCACAGGCAACTTCAGCGCCACAGCCGTTTTCAGATAGCCCTCAATGCAAAGGCTCTAGACGCAAATATTGGTGTGAGAGCTGATTCAATCAAGGAAACACTGCATGTTGGTGAAGGGCATATTGAAGAAGAATCAGCCGAGTGGTTCTTGTGGGAGAACAACTCCATTTGGCTCACTAACTTCACACACCATCAGGCTTCCAAGCAGCTCTCAAGGAAACTCAGTTTTCACACTCTATGCTTAGTGCCCTTTGAGTGCCTAGGACTGAAATGAAGCTTGGTGAGTATCCCACACAAACGAATGCTCCACATGCGGGTTTCACATGCCACCAACTCCACATTCACAGGCAACTTCAGAGCAAAACCACTTTCAGATAGCCCTCAATGCAAAGGCTCTAGACGCAAATATTGGTGTGAGAGCTAATTCAATCAAGGAAACACTGCATGTTGGTGAAGGGCATATTGAAGAAGAATCAGCCGAGTGGTTCTTGTGGGAGAACAACACCATTTGGCTCACTAACTTCACACACCATCAGGCTTCCAAGCAGCTCTCAAGGAAACTCAGTTTTCACACTCTATGCTTAGTGCCCTTTGAGAGCCTAGGACTGAAATGAAGCTTGGTAGAGTATCCCACACAAACGAATGCTCCACATGCGGGTTTCACATGCCACCAACTCCACATTCACAGGCAACTTCAGCGCCACAGCCGTTTTCAGATAGCCCTCAATGCAAAGGCTCTAGACGCAAATATTGGTGTGAGAGCTAATTCAATCAAGGAAACACTGCATGTTGGTGAAGGGCATATTGAAGAAGAATCAGCCGAGTGGTTCTTGTGGGAGAACAACTCCATTTGGCTCACTAACTTCACACACCATCAGGCTTCCAAGCAGCTCTCAAGGAAACTCAGTTTTCACACTCTATGCTTAGTGCCCTTTGAGTGCCTAGGACTGAAATGAAGCTTGGTGAGCATCCCACACAAACGAATGCTCCACATGCGGGTTTCACATGCCACCAACTCCACATTCACAGGCAACTTCAGCGCCACAGCCGTTTTCAGATAGCCCTCAATGCAAAGGCTCTAGACGCAAATATTGGTGTGAGAGCTAATTCAATCAAGGAAACACTGCATGTTGGTGAAGGGCATATTGAAGAAGAATCAGCCGAGTGGTTCTTGTGGGAGAACAACTCCATTTGGCTCACTAACTTCACACACCATCAGGCTTCCAAGCAGCTCTCAAGGAAACTCAGTTTTCACACTCTATGCTTAGTGCCCTTTGACTGCATTATCTAGGAATGAACCTGGTAGAGCATCCCACACAAACGAATGCTCCACATGCGGGTTTCACATGCCACCAACTCCACATTCACAGGCAACTTCAGCGCCACAGCCGTTTTCAGATAGCCCTCAATGCAAAGGCTCTAGACGCAAATATTGGTGTGAGAGCTAATTCAATCAAGGAAACACTGCATGTTGGTGAAGGGCATATTGAAGAAGAATCAGCCGAGTGGTTCTTGTGGGAGAACAACTCCATTTGGCTCACTAACTTCACACACCATCAGGCTTCCAAGCAGCTCTCAAGGAAACTCAGTTTTCACACTCTATGCTTAGTGCCCTTTGAGTGCATTATCTAGGAATGAACCTGGTAGAGCATCCCACACAAACGAATGCTCCACATGCGGGTTTCACATGCCACCAACTCCACATTCACAGGCAACTTCAGCGCCACAGCCGTTTTCAGATAGCCCTCAATGCAAAGGCTCTAGACGCAAATATTGGTGTGAGAGCTAATTCAATCAAGGAAACACTGCATGTTGGTGAAGGGCATATTGAAGAAGAATCAGCCGAGTGGTTCTTGTGGGAGAACAACTCCATTTGGCTCACTAACTTCACACACCATCAGGCTTCCAAGCAGCTCTCAAGGAAACTCAGTTTTCACACTCTATGCTTAGTGCCCTTTGAGTGCCTAGGACTGAAATGAAGCTTGGTGAGTATCCCACACAAACGAATGCTCCACATGCGGGTTTCACATGCCACCAACTCCACATTCACAGGCAACTTCAGAGCCAAAACCACTTTCAGATAGCCCTCAATGCAAAGGCTCTAGACGCAAATATTGGTGTGAGAGCTAATTCAATCAAGGAAACACTGCATGTTGGTGAAGGGCATATTGAAGAAGAATCAGCCGAGTGGTTCTTGTGGGAGAACAACTCCATTTGGCTCACTAACTTCACACACCATCAGGCTTCCAAGCAGCTCTCAAGGAAACTCAGTTTTCACACTCTATGCTTAGTGCCCTTTGAGTGCATTATCTAGGAATGAACCTGGTAGAGCATCCCACACAAACGAATGCTCCACATGCGGGTTTCACATGTCACAAACTCCACATTCACAGGCAACTTCAGTGCCAAAGCAGCTTTCAGATAGCCCTCAATGCAAAGGCTCTAGACGCAAATATTGGTGTGAGAGCTAATTCAATCAAGGAAACACTGCATGTTGGTGAAGGGCATATTGAAGAAGAATCAGCCGAGTGGTTCTTGTGGGAGAACAACTCCATTTGGTTCACTAACTTCACACACCATCAGGCTTCCAAGCAGCTCTCAAGGACACTCACTTTTCAAACTCTATGCTTAGTGCCCTTTGAGTTCCTAGGACTGAAATGAAGCTTGGTGAACATCCCACACAAACGAATGCTCCACATGCGGGTTTCACATGCCACCAACTCCACATTCACAGAAAACTTATGCACCAAAGCCGTTTTCAGATAGCCCTCAATGCAAAGGCTCTAGACGCAAATATTGGTGTGAGAGCTAATTCAATCAAGGAAACACTGCATGTTGGTGAAGGGCATATTGAAGAAGAATCAGCCGAGTGGTTCTTGTGGGAGAACAACACCATTTGGCTCACTAACTTCACACACCATCAGGCTTCCAAGCAGCTCTCAAGGAAACTCAGTTTTCACACTCTATGCTTAGTGCCCTTTGAGTGCCTAGGACTGAAATGAAGCTTGGTAGAGTATCCCACACAAACGAATGCTCCACATGCGGGTTTCACATGCCACCAACTCCACATTCACAGGCAACTTCAGCGCCACAGCCGTTTTCAGATAGCCCTCAATGCAAAGGCTCTAGACGCAAATATTGGTGTGAGAGCTAATTCAATCAAGGAAACACTGCATGTTGGTGAAGGGCATGTTGAAGAAGAATCAGCCGAGTGGTTCTTGTGGGAGAACAACTCCATTTGGCTCACTAACTTCACACACCATCAGGCTTCCAAGCAGCTCTCAAGGAATCTCAGTTTTCACACTCTATGCTTAGTGCCCTTTGAGTGCCTAGGACTGAAATGAAGCTTGGTAGAGTATCCCACACAAACGAATGCTCCACATGCGGGTTTCACATGCCACCAACTCCACATTCACAGGCAACTTCAGCGCCACAGCCGTTTTCAGATAGCCCTCAATGCAAAGGCTCTAGACGCAAATATTGGTGTGAGAGCTGATTCAATCAAGGAAACACTGCATGTTGGTGAAGGGCATATTGAAGAAGAATCAGCCGAGTGGTTCTTGTGGGAGAACAACTCCATTTTGCTCACTAACTTCACACACCATCAGGCTTCCAAGCAGCTCTCAAGGAAACTCAGTTTTCACACTCTATGCTTAGTGCCCTTTGACTGCATTATCTAGGAATGAACCTGGTAGAGCATCCCACACAAACGAATGCTCCACATGCGGGTTTCACATGCCACCAACTCCACATTCACAGGCAACTTCAGCGCCACAGCCGTTTTCAGATAGCCCTCAATGCAAAGGCTCTAGACGCAAATATTGGTGTGAGAGCTAATTCAATCAAGGAAACACTGCATGTTGGTGAAGGGCATATTGAAGAAGAATCAGCCGAGTGGTTCTTGTGGGAGAACAACTCCATTTGGCTCACTAACTTCACACACCATCAGGCTTCCAAGCAGCTCTCAAGGAAACTCAGTTTTCACACTCTATGCTTAGTGCCCTTTGAGTGCCTAGGACTGAAATGAAGCTTGGTGAACATCCCACACAAACGAATGCTCCACATGCGGGTTTCACATGCCACCAACTCCACATTCACAGGCAACTTCAGCACCAAAGCCGTTTTCAGATAGCCCTCAATGCAAAGGCTCTAGACGCAAATATTGGTGTGAGAGCTAATTCAATCAAGGAAACACTGCATGTTGGTGAAGGGCATATTGAAGAAGAATCAGCCGAGTGGTTCTTGTGGGAGAACAACACCATTTGGCTCACTAACGTCACACACCATCAGGCTTCCAAGCAGCTCTCAAGGAAACTCAGTTTTCACACTCTATGCTTAGTGCCCTTTGAGTGCCTAGGACTGAAATGAAGCTTGGTAGAGTATCCCACACAAACGAATGCTCCACATGCGGGTTTCACATGCCACCAACTCCACATTCACAGGCAACTTCAGCACCAAAGCCGTTTTCAGATAGCCCTCAATGCAAAGGATCTAGACGCAAATATTGGTGTCAGAGCTAATTCAATCAAGGAAACACTGCATGTTGGTGAAGGGCATATTGAAGAAGAATCAGCCGAGTGGTTCTTGTGGGAGAACAACTCCATTTGGCTCACTAGCTTCACACACCATCAGGCTTCCAAGCAGCTCTCAAGGAAACTCAGTTTTCACACTCTATGCTTAATGCCCTTTGAGTGCATTATCTAAGAATGATCCTAGTTGAGCATCCCACACAAACGAATGCTCCACATGCGGGTTTCACATGCCACCAACTCCACATTCACAGGCAACTTCAGTGCCACAGCCGTTTGCAGATAGCCCTCAATGCAAAGGCTCTAGACGCAAATATTGGTGTGAGAGCTAATTCCATCAAGGAAACACTGCATGTTGGTGAAGGGCATATTGAAGAAGAATCAGCCGAGTGGTTCTTGTGGGAGAACAACTCCATTTGGCTCACTAACTTCACACACCATCAGGCTTCCAAGCAGCTCTCAAGGAAACTCAGTTTTCACACTCTATGCTTAGTGCCCTTTGAGTGCATTATCTAGGAATGAACCTGGTAGAGCATCCCACACAAACGAATGCTCCACATGCGGGTTTCACATGCCACCAACTCCACATTCACAGGCAACTTCAGCGCCACAGCCGTTTTCAGATAGCCCTCAATGCAAAGGCTCTAGACGCAAATATTGGTGTGAGAGCTAATTCAATCAAGGAAACACTGCATGTTGGTGAAGGGCATATTGAAGAAGAATCAGCCGAGTGGTTCTTGTGGGAGAACAACTCCATTTGGCTCACTAACTTCACACACCATCAGGCTTCCAAGCAGCTCTCAAGGAAACTCAGTTTTCACACTCTATGCTTAGTGCCCTTTGAGTGCATTAGCTAGGAATGAACCTGGGAGAGCATCCCACACAAACGAATGCTCCACATGCGGGTTTCACATGCCACCAACTCCACATTCACAGGCAACTTCAGAGCCACAGCCGTTTTCAGATAGCCCTCAATGCAAAGGCTCTAGACGCAAATATTGGTGTGAGAGCTAATTCCATCAAGGAAACACTGCATGTTGGTGAAGGGCATATTGAAGAAGAATCAGCCGAGTGGTTCTTGTGGGAGAACAACTCCATTTGGCTCACTAACTTCACACACCATCAGGCTTCCAAGCAGCTCTCAAGGAAACTCAGTTTTCACACTCTATGCTTAGTGTCCTTTGAGTGCCTAGGACTGAAATGAAGGCTTGGTGAGCATCCCACACAAACGAATGCTCCACATGCGGGTTTCACATGCCACCAACTCCACATTTACAGGCAACTTCAGAGCCAAAACCACTTTCAGATAGCCCTCAATGCAAGGCTCTAGACGCAAATATTGGTGTGAGAGCTAATTCAATCAAGGAAACACTGCATGTTGGTGAAGGGCATATTGAAGAAGAATCAGCCGAGTGGTTCTTGTGGGAGAACAACACCATTTGGCTCACTAACTTCACACACCATCAGGCTTCCAAGCAGCTCTCAAGGAAACTCAGTTTTCACACTCTATGCTTAGTGCCCTTTGAGTGCCTAGGACTGAAATGAAGCTTGGTAGAGTATCCCACACAAATGAATGCTCCACATGCGGGTTTCACATGCCACCAACTCCACATTCACAGGCAACTTCAGCGCCACAGCCGTTTTCAGATAGCCCTCAATGCAAAGGCTCTAGACGCAAATATTGGTGTGAGAGCTAATTCAATCAAGGAAACACTGCATGTTGGTGAAGGGCATATTGAAGAAGAATCAGCCGAGTGATTCTTGTGGGAGAACAACTCCATTTGGCTCACTAACTTCACACACCATCAGGCTTCCGAGCAGTTCTCAAGGAAACTCAGTTTTCGCATTCTAAGCTTAGTGCCCTTTGAGTGCCTAGGACTGAAATGAACCTTGGTGAGCATCCCACACAAACGAATGCTCCACATGCGGGTTTCACATGCCACCAACTCCACATTCACAGGCAACTTCAGCGCCACAGCCGTTTTCAGATAGCCCTCAATGCAAAGGCTCTAGACGCAAATATTGGTGTGAGAGCTAATTCAATCAAGGAAACACTGCATGTTGGTGAAGGGCATATTGAAGAAGAATCAGCCGAGTGGTTCTTGTGGGAGAACAACTCCATTTGGCTCACTAACTTCACACACCATCAGGCTTCCAAGCAGCTCTCAAGGAAACTCAGTTTTCACATTCTATGGTTAGTGCCCCTTTGAGTGCATTATCTAGGAATGAACCTGGTAGAGCATCCCACACAAACGAATGCTCCACATGCGGGTTTCACATGCCACCAACTCCACATTCACAGAAAACTTCAGCACCAAAGCCGTTTTCAGATAGCCCTCAATGCAAAAGGCTCTAGACGCAAATATTGGTGTCAGAGCTAATTCAATCAAGGAAACACCTGCATGTTGGTGAAGGGCATATTGAAGAAGAATCAGCCGAGTGGTTCTTGTGGGAGAACAACTCCATTTGGCTCACTAGCTTCACACACCATCAGGCTTCCAAGCAGCTCTCAAGGAAACTCAGTTTTCACACTCTATGCTTAATGCCCTTTGAGTGCATTATCTAAGAATGATCCTAGTTGAGCATCCCACACAAACGAATGCTCCACATGCGGGTTTCACATGCCACCAACTCCACATTCACAGGCAACTTCAGCGCCACAGCCATTTTCAGATAGCCCTCAATGCAAAGGCTCTAGACGCAAATATTGGTGTGAGAGCTAATTCAATCAAGGAAACACTGCATGTTGGTGAAGGGCATATTGAAGAAGAATCAGCCGAGTGGTTCTTGTGGGAGAACAACTCCATTTGGCTCACTAACTTCACACACCATCAGGCTTCCAAGCAGCTCTCAAGGAAACTCAGTTTTCACACTCTATGCTTAGTGCCCTTTGAGTGAATTATCTAGGAATGAACCTGGTAGAGCATCCCACACAAACGAATGCTCCACATGCGGGTTTCACATGCCACCAACTCCACATTCACAGACAACTTCAGCGCCACAGCCGTTTTCAGAAAGCCCTCGATGCAAAGGCTCTTGACGCAAATATTGGTGTGAGAGCTAATTCAATCAAGGAAACACTGCATGTTGGTGAAGGGCATATTGGAGAAGAATCAGCCGAGTGGTTCTTGTGGGAGAACAACTCCATTTGGCTCACTAACTTCACACACCATCAGGCTTCCAAGCAGCTCTCAAGGAAACTCAGTTTTCACACTCTACGCTTAGTGCCCTTTGAGTGCATTATCTAGGAATGAACCTGGTAGAGCATCCCACACAAACGAATGCTCCACATGCGGGTTTCACATGCCACCAACTCCACATTCACAGGCAACTTCAGCGCCACAGCCGTTTTCAGATAGCCCTCAATGCAAAGGCTCTAGACGCAAATATTGGTGTGAGAGCTAATTCAATCAAGGAAACACTGCATGTTGGTGAAGGGCATATTGAAGAAGAATCAGCCGAGTGGTTCTTGTGGGAGAACAACTCCATTTGGCTCACTAACTTCACACACCATCAGGCTTCCAAGCAGCTCTCAAGGAAACTCAGTTTTCACACTCTATGCTTAGTGCCCTTTGAGTGCATTATCTGGAAATAACCTGGTAGAGCATCCCACACAAACGAATGCTCCACATGCGGGTTTCACATGTCACAAACTCCACATTCACAGGCAACTTCAGTGCCAAAGCAGCTTTCAGATAGACCTCAATGCAAAGGCTCTAGACGCAAATATTGGTGTGAGAGCTAATTCAATCAAGGAAACACTGCATGTTGGTGAAGGGCATATTGAAGAAGAATCAGCCGAGTGGTTCTTGTGGGAGAACAACTCCATTTGGTTCACTAACTTCACACACCATCAGGCTTCCAAGCAGCTCTCAAGGAAACTCAGTTTTCACACTCTATGCTTAGTGCCCTTTGAGTGCCTAGGACTGAAATGAAGCTTGGTGAGCATCCCACACAAACGAATGCTCCACATGCGGGTTTCACATGCCACCAACTCCACATTCACAGACAACTTATGCACCAAAGCCACTTTCAGATAGCCCTCAATGCAAAGGCTCTAGACGCAAATATTGGTGTGAGAGCTAATTCAATCAAGGAAACACTGCATGTTGGTGAAGGGCATATTGAAGAAGAATCAGCCGAGTGGTTCTTGTGGGAGAACAACTCCATTTGGCTCACTAACTTCACACACCATCAGGCTTCCAAGCAGCTCTCAAGGAAACTCAGTTTTCACACTCTATGCTTAGTGCCCTTTGAGTGCCTAGGACTGAAATGAAGCTTGGTGAGCATCCCACACAAACGAATGCTCCACATGCGGGTTTCACATGCCACCAACTCCACATTCACAGGCAACTTCAGCGCCACAGCCGTTTTCAGATAGCCCTCAATGCAAAGGCTCTAGACGCAAATATTGGTGTGAGAGCTAATTCAATCAAGGAAACACTGCATGTTGGTGAAGGGCATATTGAAGAAGAATCAGCCGAGTGGTTCTTGTGGGAGAACAACTCCATTTGGCTCACTAACTTCACACACCATCAGGCTTCCAAGCAGCTCTCAAGGAAACTCAGTTTTCACACTCTATGCTTAGTGCCCTTTGAGTGCATTATCTAGGAATGAACCTGGTAGAGCATCCCACACAAACGAATGCTCCACATGCGGGTTTCACATGCCACCAACTCCACATTCACAGGCAACTTCAGCGCCACAGCCGTTTTCAGATAGCCCTCAATGCAAAGGCTCTAGACGCAAATATTGGTGTGAGAGCTAATTCAATCAAGGAAACACTGCATGTTGGTGAAGGGCATATTGAAGAAGAATCAGCCGAGTGGTTCTTGTGGGAGAACAACTCCATTTGGCTCACTAACTTCACACACCATCAGGCTTCCAAGCAGCTCTCAAGGAAACTCAGTTTTCACACTCTATGCTTAGTGCCCTTTGAGTGCATTATCTAGGAATGAACCTGGTAGAGCATCCCACACAAACGAATGCTCCACATGCGGGTTTCACATGCCACCAACTCCACATTCACAGGCAACTTCAGCGCCACAGCCATTTTCAGATAGCCCTCAATGCAAAGGCTCTAGACGCAAATATTGGTGTGAGAGCTAATTCAATCAAGGAAACACTGCATGTTGGTGAAGGGCATATTGAAGAAGAATCAGCCGAGTGGTTCTTGTGGGAGAACAACTCCATTTGGCTCACTAACTTCACACACCATCAGGCTTCCGAGCATCTCTCAAGGAAACTCAGTTTTCACACTCTATGCTTAGTGCCCTTTGAGTGCTTTATCTAGGAATGAACCTGGTAGAGCATCCCACACAAACGAATGCTCCACATGCGGGTTTCACATGCCACCAACTCCACATTCACAGGCAACTTCAGCGCCACAGCCGTTTTCAGATAGCCCTCAATGCAAAGGCTCTAGACGCAAATATTGGTGTGAGAGCTAATTCAATCAAGGAAACACTGCATGTTGGTGAAGGGCATATTGAAGAAGAATCAGCCGAGTGGTTCTTGTGGGAGAACAACTCCATTTGGCTCACTAACTTCACACACCATCAGGCTTCCAAGCAGCTCTCAAGGAAACTCAGTTTTCACACTCTATGCTTAGTGCCCTTTGAGTGCATTATCTAGGAATGAACCTGGTAGAGCATCCCACACAAACGAATGCTCCACATGCGGGTTTCACATGCCACCAACTCCACATTCACAGGCAACTTCAGCGCCACAGACGTTTTCAGATAGCCCTCAATGCAAAGGCTCTAGACGCAAATATTGGTGTGAGAGCTAATTCAATCAAGGAAACACTGCATGTTGGTGAAGGGCATATTGAAGAAGAATCAGCCGAGTGGTTCTTGTGGGAGAACAACTCCATTTGGCTCACTAACTTCACACACCATCAGGCTTCCAAGCAGCTCTCAAGGAAACTCAGTTTTCACACTCTATGCTTAGTGCCCTTTGAGTGCATTATCTAGGAATGAACCTGGTAGAGCATCCCACACAAACGAATGCTCCACATGCGGGTTTCACATGCCACCAACTCCACATTCACAGACAACTTCAGCACCAAAGCCGTTTTCAGATAGCCCTCAATGCAAAGGCTCTAGACGCAAATATTGGTGTCAGAGCTAATTCAATCAAGGAAACACTGCATGTTGGTGAAGGGCATATTGAAGAAGAATCAGCCGAGTGGTTCTTGTGGGAGAACAACTCCATTTGGCTCACTAGCTTCACACACCATCAGGCTTCCAAGCAGCTCTCAGGGAAACTCAGTTTTCACACTCTATGCTTAATGCCCTTTGAGTGCATTATCTAAGAATGATCCTAGTTGAGCATCCCACACAAACGAATGCTCCACATGCGGGTTTCACATGCCACCAACTCCACATTCACAGGCAACTTCAGCGCCAAAACCACTTTCAGATAGCCCTCAATGCAAAGGCTCTAGACGCAAATATTGGTGTCAGAGCTAATTCAATCAAGGAAACACTGCATGTTGGTGAAGGGCATATTGAAGAAGAATCAGCCGAGTGGTTCTTGTGGGAGAACAACTCCATTTGGCTCACTAACTTCACACACCATCAGGCTTCCAAGCAGCTCTCAAGGAAACTCAGTTTTCACACTCTATGCTTAGTGCCCTTTGAGTGCATTATCTAGGAATGAACCTGGGAGAGCATCCCACACAAACGAATGCTCCACATGCGGGTTTCACATGCCACCAACTCCACATTCACAGGTAACTTCAGCGCCACAGCCGTTTTCAGATAGCCCTCAATGCAAAGGCTCTAGACGCAAATATTGGTGTGAGAGCTAATTCAATCAAGGAAACACTGCATGTTGGTGAAGGGCATATTGAAGAAGAATCAGCCGAGTGGTTCTTGTGGGAGAACAACTCCATTTGGCTCACTAACTTCACACACCATCAGGCTTCCAAGCAGCTCTCAAGGAAACTCAGTTTTCACACTCTATGCTTAGTGCCCTTTGAGTGCATTATCTAGGAATGAACCTGGGAGAGCATCCCACACAAACGAATGCTCCACATGCGGGTTTCACATGCCACCAACTCCACATTCACAGGCAACTTCAGCGCCACAGCCGTTTTCAGATAGCCCTCAATGCAAAGGCTCTAGACGCAAATATTGGTGTGAGAGCTAATTCAATCAAGGAAACACTGCATGTTGGTGAAGGGCATATTGAAGAAGAATCAGCCGAGTGGTTCTTGTGGGAGAACAACTCCATTTGGCTCACTAACTTCACACACCATCAGGCTTCCAAGCAGCTCTCAAGGAAACTCAGTTTTCACACTCTATGCTTAGTGCCCTATGAGTGCATTATCTAGGAATGAACCTAGTTGAGCATCCCACACAAACGAATGCTCCACATGCGGGTTTCACATGCCACCAACTCCACATTCACAGGCAACTTCAGCGCCACAGCCATTTTCAGATAGCCCTCAATGCAAAGGCTCTAGACGCAAATATTGGTGTGAGAGCTAATTCAATCAAGGAAACACTGCATGTTGGTGAAGGGCATATTGAAGAAGAATCAGCCGAGTGGTTCTTGTGGGAGAACAACTCCATTTGGCTCACTAACTTCACACACCATCAGGCTTCCAAGCAGCTCTCAAGGAAACTCAGTTTTCACACTCTATGCTTAGTGCCCTTTGAGTGCATTATCTAGGAATGAACCTGGGAGAGCATCCCACACAAACGAATGCTCCACATGCGGGTTTCACATGCCACCAACTCCACATTCACAGGTAACTTCAGCGCCACAGCCGTTTTCAGATAGCCCTCAATGCAAAGGCTCTAGACGCAAATATTGGTGTGAGAGCTAATTCAATCAAGGAAACACTGCATGTTGGTGAAGGGCATATTGAAGAAGAATCAGCCGAGTGGTTCTTGTGGGAGAACAACTCCATTTGGCTCACTAACTTCACACACCATCAGGCTTCCAAGCAGCTCTCAAGGAAACTCAGTTTTCACACTCTATGCTTAGTGCCCTTTGAGTGCATTATCTAGGAATGAACCTGGTAGAGCATCCCACACAAACGAATGCTCCACATGCGGGTTTCACATGCCACCAACTCCACATTCACAGGCAACTTCAGCGCCACAGCCGTTTTCAGATAGCCCTCAATGCAAAGGCTCTAGACGCAAATATTGGTGTGAGAGCTAATTCAATCAAGGAAACACTGCATGTTGGTGAAGGGCATATTGAAGAAGAATCAGCCGAGTGGTTCTTGTGGGAGAACAACTCCATTTGGCTCACTAACTTCACACACCATCAGGCTTCTGAGCAGCTCTCAAGGAAACTCAGTTTTCGCACTCTATGCTTAGTGCCCTTTGAGTGCCTAGGACTGAAATGAAGCTTGGTGAGCATCCCACACAAACGAATGCTCCACATGCGGGTTTCACATGCCACCAACTCCACATTCACAGGCAACTTCAGCGCCACAGCCGTTTTCAGATAGCCCTCAATGCAAAGGCTCTAGACGCAAATATTGGTGTGAGAGCTAATTCAATCAAGGAAACACTGCATGTTGGTGAAGGGCATATTGAAGAAGAATCAGCCGAGTGGTTCTTGTGGGAGAACAACTCCATTTGGCTCACTAACTTCACACACCATCAGGCTTCCAAGCAGCTCTCAAGGAAACTCAGTTTTCACACTCTATGCTTAGTGCCCTTTGAGTGCATTATCTAGGAATGAACCTGGGAGAGCATCCCACACAAACGAATGCTCCACATGCGGGTTTCACATGCCACCAACTCCACATTCACAGGCAACTTCAGCGCCAAACCCGTTTTCAGATAGCCCTCAATGCAAAGGCTCTAGACGCAAATATTGGTGTGAGAGCTAATTCAATCAAGGAAACACTGCATGTTGGTGAAGGGCATATTGAAGAAGAATCAGCCGAGTGGTTCTTGTGGGAGAACAACTCCATTTGGCTCACTAACTTCACACACCATCAGGCTTCCAAGCAGCTCTCAAGGAAACTCAGTTTTCACACTCTATGCTTAGTGCCCTTTGAGTGCATTATCTAAGAATGAACCTGGTAGAGCATCCCACACAAACGAATGCTCCACATGCGGGTTTCACATGCCACCAACTCCACATTCACAGGCAACTTCAGCGCCACAGCCGTTTTCAGATAGCCCTCAATGCAAAGGCTCTAGACGCAAATATTGGTGTGAGAGCTAATTCAATCAAGGAAACACTGCATGTTGGTGAAGGGCATATTGAAGAAGAATCAGCCGAGTGGTTCTTGTGGGAGAACAACTCCATTTGGCTCACTAACTTCACACACCATCAGGCTTCCGAGCAGCTCTCAAGGAAACTCAGTTTTCGCACTCTATGCTTAGTGCCCTTTGAGTGCCTAGGACTGAAATGAAGCTTGGTGAGCATCCCACACAAACGAATGCTCCACATGCGGGTTTCACATGCCACCAACTCCACATTCACAGGCAACTTCAGCACCAAAGCCGTTTTCAGATAGCCCTCAATGCAAAGGCTCTAGACGCAAATATTGGTGTGAGAGCTAATTCAATCAAGGAAACACTGCATGTTGGTGAAGGGCATATTGAAGAAGAATCAGCCGAGTGGTTCTTGTGGGAGAACAACTCCATTTGGCTCACTAACTTCACACACCATCAGGCTTCCAAGCAGCTCTCAAGGAAACTCAGTTTTCACATTCTATGGTTAGTGCCCTTTGAGTGCATTATCTAGGAATGAACCTGGTAGAGCATCCCACACAAACGAATGCTCCACATGCGGGTTTCACATGCCACCAACTCCACATTCACAGACAACTTCAGCACCAAAGCCGTTTTCAGATAGCCCTCAATGCAAAGGCTCTAGACGCAAATATTGGTGTGAGAGCTAATTCAATCAAGGAAACACTGCATGTTGGTGAAGGGCATATTGAAGAAGAATCAGCCGAGTGGTTCTTGTGGGAGAACAACTCCATTTGGCTCACTAACTTCACACACCATCAGGCTTCCAAGCAGCTCTCAAGGAAACTCAGTTTTCACACTCTATGCTTAATGCCCTTTGAGTGCATTATCTAAGAATGATCCTAGTTGAGCATCCCACACAAACGAATGCTCCACATGCGGGTTTCACATGCCACCAACTCCACATTCACAGGCAACTTCAGCGCCACAGCCGTTTTCAGATAGCCCTCAATGCAAAGGCTCTAGACGCAAATATTGGTGTGAGAGCTAATTCAATCAAGGAAACACTGCATGTTGGTGAAGGGCATATTGAAGAAGAATCAGCCGAGTGGTTCTTGTGGGAGAACAACTCCATTTGGCTCACTAACTTCACACACCATCAGGCTTCCAAGCAGCTCTCAAGGAAACTCAGTTTTCACACTCTATGCTTAGTGCCCTTTGAGTGCATTATCTAGGAATGAACCTGGGAGAGCATCCCACACAAACGAATGCTCCACATGCGGGTTTCACATGCCACCAACTTCACATTCACAGACAACTTCAGCACCAAAGCCGTTTTCAGATAGCCCTCAATGCAAAGGCTCTAGACGCAAATATTGGTGTGAGAGCTAATTCAATCAAGGAAACACTGCATGTTGGTGAAGGGCATATTGAAGAAGAATCAGCCGAGTGGTTCTTGTGGGAGAACAACTCCATTTGGCTCACTAACTTCACACACCATCAGGCTTCCAAGCAGCTCTCAAGGAAACTCAGTTTTCACACTCTATGCTTAGTGCCTTTTGACTGCATTATCTAGGAATGAAACTGGTAGAGCATCCCACACAAACGAATGCTCCACATGCGGGTTTCACATGCCACCAACTCCACATTCACAGGCAACTTCAGCGCCACAGCCGTTTTCAGATAGCCCTCAATGCAAAGGCTCTAGATGCAAATATTGGTGTGAGAGCTAATTCCATCAAGGAAACACTGCATGTTGGTGAAGGGCATATTGAAGAAGAATCAGCCGAGTGGTTCTTGTGGGAGAACAACTCCATTTGGCTCACTAACTTCACACACCATCAGGCTTCCAAGCAGCTCTCAAGGAAACTCAGTTTTCACACTCTATGCTTAGTGCCCTTTGAGTGCATTATCTAGGAATGAACCTGGGAGAGCATCCCACACAAACGAATGCTCCACATGCGGGTTTCACATGCCACCAACTCCACATTCACAGGCAACTTCAGCGCCACAGCCGTTTTCAGATAGCCCTCAATGCAAAGGCTCTAGACGCAAATATTGGTGTGAGAGCTAATTCAATCAAGGAAACACTGCATGTTGGTGAAGGGCATATTGAAGAAGAATCAGCCGAGTGGTTCTTGTGGGAGAACAACTCCATTTGGCTCACTAACTTCACACACCATCAGGCTTCCAAGCAGCTCTCAAGGAAACTCAGTTTTCACATTCTATGGTTAGTGCCCTTTGAGTGCATTATCTAGGAATGAACCTGGTAGAGCATCCCACACAAACGAATGCTCCACATGCGGGTTTCACATGCCACCAACTCCACATTCACAGGCAACTTCAGCACCAAAGCCGTTTTCAGATAGCCCTCAATGCAAAGGCTCTAGACGCAAATATTGGTGTCAGAGCTAATTCAATCAAGGAAACACTGCATGTTGGTGAAGGGCATATTGAAGAAGAATCAGCCGAGTGGTTCTTGTGGGAGAACAACTCCATTTGGCTCACTAGCTTCACACACCATCAGGCTTCCAAGCAGCTCTCAAGGAAACTCAGTTTTCACACTCTATGCTTAATGCCCTTTGAGTGCATTATCTAAGAATGATCCTAGTTGAGCATCCCACACAAACGAATGCTCCACATGCGGGTTTCACATGCCACCAACTCCACATTCACAGGTAACTTCAGCGCCACAGCCGTTTTCAGATAGCCCTCAATGCAAAGGCTCTAGACGCAAATATTGGTGTGAGAGCTAATTCAATCAAGGAAACACTGCATGTTGGTGAAGGGCATATTGAAGAAGAATCAGCCGAGTGGTTCTTGTGGGAGAACAACTCCATTTGGCTCACTAACTTCACACACCATCAGGCTTCCAAGCAGCTCTCAAGGAAACTCAGTTTTCACACTCTATGCTTAATGCCCTTTGAGTGCATTATCTAAGAATGATCCTAGTTGAGCATCCCACACAAACGAATGCTCCACATGCGGGTTTCACATGCCACCAACTCCACATTCACAGGCAACTTCAGCGCCACAGCCGTTTTCAGATAGCCCTCAATGCAAAGGCTCTAGACGCAAATATTGGTGTGAGAGCTAATTCAATCAAGGAAACACTGCATGTTGGTGAAGGGCATATTGAAGAAGAATCAGCCGAGTGGTTCTTGTGGGAGAACAACTCCATTTGGCTCACTAACTTCACACACCATCAGGCTTCCAAGCAGCTCTCAAGGAAACTCAGTTTTCACACTCTATGCTTAGTGCCTTTTGACTGCATTATCTAGGAATGAACCTGGGAGAGCATCCCACACAAACGAATGCTCCACATGCGGGTTTCACATGCCACCAACTCCACATTCACAGGCAACTTCAGCGCCACAGCCGTTTTCAGATAGCCCTCAATGCAAAGGCTCTAGACGCAAATATTGGTGTGAGAGCTAATTCAATCAAGGAAACACTGCATGTTGGTGAAGGGCATATTGAAGAAGAATCAGCCGAGTGGTTCTTGTGGGAGAACAACTCCATTTGGCTCACTAGCTTCACACACCATCAGGCTTCCAAGCAGCTCTCAAGGAAACTCAGTTTTCACACTCTATGCTTAATGCCCTTTGAGTGCATTATCTAAGAATGATCCTAGTTGAGCATCCCACACAAACGAATGCTCCACATGCGGGTTTCACATGCCACCAACTCCACATTCACAGGCAACTTCAGCGCCACAGCCGTTTTCAGATAGCCCTCAATGCAAAGGCTCTAGACGCAAATATTGGTGTGAGAGCTAATTCAATCAAGGAAACACTGCATGTTGGTGAAGGGCATATTGAAGAAGAATCAGCCGAGTGGTTCTTGTGGGAGAACAACTCCATTTGGCTCACTAACTTCACACACCATCAGGCTTCCAAGCAGCTCTCAAGGAAACTCAGTTTTCACACTCTATGCTTAGTGCCCTTTGAGTGCATTATCTAGGAATGAACCTGGGAGAGCATCCCACACAAACGAATGCTCCACATGCGGGTTTCACATGCCACCAACTCCACATTCACAGACAACTTCAGCGCCACAGCCGTTTTCAGATAGCCCTCAATGCAAAGGCTCTAGACGCAAATATTGGTGTGAGAGCTAATTCAATCAAGGAAACACTGCATGTTGGTGAAGGGCATATTGAAGAAGAATCAGCCGAGTGGTTCTTGTGGGAGAACAACTCCATTTGGCTCACTAACTTCACACACCATCAGGCTTCCAAGCAGCTCTCAAGGAAACTCAGTTTTCACACTCTATGCTTAATGCCCTTTGAGTGCATTATCTAAGAATGATCCTAGTTGAGCATCCCACACAAACGAATGCTCCACATGCGGGTTTCACATGCCACCAACTTCACATTCACAGGCAACTTCAGCGCCACAGCCGTTTTCAGATAGCCCTCAATGCAAAGGCTCTAGACGCAAATATTGGTGTGAGAGCTAATTCAATCAAGGAAACACTGCATGTTGGTGAAGGGCATATTGAAGAAGAATCAGCCGAGTGGTTCTTGTGGGAGAACAACTCCATTTGGCTCACTAACTTCACACACCATCAGGCTTCCAAGCAGCTCTCAAGGAAACTCAGTTTTCACACTCTATGCTTAGTGCCCTTTGAGTGCATTATCTAGGAATGAACCTGGGAGAGCATCCCACACAAACGAATGCTCCACATGCGGGTTTCACATGCCACCAACTCCACATTCACAGGCAACTTCAGCGCCACAGCCGTTTTCAGATAGCCCTCAATGCAAAGGCTCTAGACGCAAATATTGGTGTCAGAGCTAATTCAATCAAGGAAACACTGCATGTTGGTGAAGGGCATATTGAAGAAGAATCAGCCGAGTGGTTCTTGTGGGAGAACAACTCCATTTGGCTCACTAACTTCACACACCATCAGGCTTCCAAGCAGCTCTCAAGGAAACTCAGTTTTCACACTCTATGCTTAGTGCCCTTTGAGTGCATTATCTAGGAATGAACCTGGTAGAGCATCCCACACAAACGAATGCTCCACATGCGGGTTTCACATGCCACCAACTCCACATTCACAGGAAACTTCAGCGCCACAGACGTTTGCAGATAGCCCTCAATGCAAAGGCTCTAGACGCAAATATTGGTGTGAGAGCTAATTCAATCAAGGAAACACTGCATGTTGGTGAAGGGCATATTGAAGAAGAATCAGCCGAGTGGTTCTTGTGGGAGAACAACACCATTTGGCTCACTAACTTCACACACCATCAGGCTTCCAAGCAGCTCTCAAGGAAACTCAGTTTTCACACTCTATGCTTAGTGCCCTTTGAGTGCATTATCTAGGAATGAACCTGGTAGAGCATCCCACACAAACAAATGCTCCACATGCGGGTTTCACATGCCACCAACTCCACATTCACAGACAACTTCAGCACCAAAGCCGTTTTCAGATAGCCCTCAATGCAAAGGCTCTAGACGCAAATATTGGTGTGAGAGCTAATTCAATCAAGGAAACACTGCATGTTGGTGAAGGGCATATTGAAGAAGAATCAGCCGAGTGGTTCTTGTGGGAGAACAACTCCATTTGGCTCACTAGCTTCACACACCATCAGGCTTCCAAGCAGCTCTCAAGGAAACTCAGTTTTCACACTCTATGCTTAATGCCCTTTGAGTGCATTATCTAAGAATGATCCTAGTTGAGCATCCCACACAAACGAATGCTCCACATGCGGGTTTCACATGCCACCAACTCCACATTCACAGGCAACTTCAGCGCCACAGCCGTTTTCAGATAGCCCTCAATGCAAAGGCTCTAGACGCAAATATTGGTGTGAGAGCTAATTCAATCAAGGAAACACTGCATGTTGGTGAAGGGCATATTGAAGAAGAATCAGCCGAGTGGTTCTTGTGGGAGAACAACTCCATTTGGCTCACTAACTTCACACACCATCAGGCTTCCAAGCAGCTCTCAAGGAAACTCAGTTTTCACACTCTATGCTTAGTGCCCTTTGAGTGCATTATCTAGGAATGAACCTGGGAGAGCATCCCACACAAACGAATGCTCCACATGCGGGTTTCACATGCCACCAACTCCACATTCACAGGCAACTTCAGCGCCACAGCCGTTTTCAGATAGCCCTCAATGCAAAGGCTCTAGACGCAAATATTGGTGTGAGAGCTAATTCAATCAAGGAAACACTGCATGTTGGTGAAGGGCATATTGAAGAAGAATCAGCCGAGTGGTTCTTGTGGGAGAACAACTCCATTTGGCTCACTAACTTCACACACCATCAGGCTTCCAAGCAGCTCTCAAGGAAACTCAGTTTTCACACTCTATGCTTAGTGCCTTTTGACTGCATTATCTAGGAATGAAACTGGTAGAGCATCCCACACAAACGAATGCTCCACATGCGGGTTTCACATGCCACCAACTCCACATTCACAGGCAACTTCAGCGCCACAGCCGTTTTCAGATAGCCCTCAATGCAAAGGCTCTAGACGCAAATATTGGTGTGAGAGCTAATTCCATCAAGGAAACACTGCATGTTGGTGAAGGGCATATTGAAGAAGAATCAGCCGAGTGGTTCTTGTGGGAGAACAACTCCATTTGGCTCACTAACTTCACACACCATCAGGCTTCCAAGCAGCTCTCAAGGAAACTCAGTTTTCACACTCTATGCTTAGTGCCCTTTGAGTGTATTATCTAGGAATGAACCTGGTAGAGCATCCCACACAAACGAATGCTCCACATGCGGGTTTCACATGCCACCAACTCCACATTCACAGGCAACTTCAGCGCCACAGCCGTTTTCAGATAGCCCTCAATGCAAAGGCTCTAGACGCAAATATTGGTGTCAGAGCTAATTCAATCAAGGAAACACTGCATGTTGGTGAAGGGCATATTGAAGAAGAATCAGCCGAGTGGTTCTTGTGGGAGAACAACTCCATTTGGCTCACTAACTTCACACACCATCAGGCTTCCAAGCAGCTCTCAAGGAAACTCAGTTTTCACACTCTATGCTTAGTGCCCTTTGAGTGCATTATCTAGGAATGAACCTGGTAGAGCATCCCACACAAACGAATGCTCCACATGCGGGTTTCACATGCCACCAACTCCACATTCACAGGCAACTTCAGCGCCACAGCCGTTTTCAGATAGCCCTCAATGCAAAGGCTCTAGACGCAAATATTGGTGTGAGAGCTAATTCAATCAAGGAAACACTGCATGTTGGTGAAGGGCATATTGAAGAAGAATCAGCCGAGTGGTTCTTGTGGGAGAACAACTCCATTTGGCTCACTAACTTCACACACCATCAGGCTTCCAAGCAGCTCTCAAGGAAACTCAGTTTTCACATTCTATGGTTAGTGCCCTTTGAGTGCATTATCTAGGAATGAACCTGGTAGAGCATCCCACACAAACGAATGCTCCACATGCGGGTTTCACATGCCACCAACTCCACATTCACAGACAACTTCAGCACCAAAGCCGTTTTCAGATAGCCCTCAATGCAAAGGCTCTAGACGCAAATATTGGTGTGAGAGCTAATTCAATCAAGGAAACACTGCATGTTGGTGAAGGGCATATTGAAGAAGAATCAGCCGAGTGGTTCTTGTGGGAGAACAACTCCATTTGGCTCACTAGCTTCACACACCATCAGGCTTCCAAGCAGCTCTCAAGGAAACTCAGTTTTCACACTCTATGCTTAATGCCCTTTGAGTGCATTATCTAAGAATGATCCTAGTTGAGCATCCCACACAAACGAATGCTCCACATGCGGGTTTCACATGCCACCAACTCCACATTCACAGGTAACTTCAGCGCCACAGCCGTTTTCAGATAGCCCTCAATGCAAAGGCTCTAGACGCAAATATTGGTGTGAGAGCTAATTCAATCAAGGAAACACTGCATGTTGGTGAAGGGCATATTGAAGAAGAATCAGCCGAGTGGTTCTTGTGGGAGAACAACTCCATTTGGCTCACTAACTTCACACACCATCAGGCTTCCAAGCAGCTCTCAAGGAAACTCAGTTTTCACATTCTATGGTTAGTGCCCTTTGAGTGCATTATCTAGGAATGAACCTGGTAGAGCATCCCACACAAACGAATGCTCCACATGCGGGTTTCACATGCCACCAACTCCACATTCACAGACAACTTCAGCACCAAAGCCGTTTTCAGATAGCCCTCAATGCAAAGGCTCTAGACGCAAATATTGGTGTGAGAGCTAATTCCATCAAGGAAACACTGCATGTTGGTGAAGGGCATATTGAAGAAGAATCAGCCGAGTGGTTCTTGTGGGAGAACAACTCCATTTGGCTCACTAGCTTCACACACCATCAGGCTTCCAAGCAGCTCTCAAGGAAACTCAGTTTTCACACTCTATGCTTAATGCCCTTTGAGTGCATTATCTAAGAATGATCCTAGTTGAGCATCCCACACAAACGAATGCTCCACATGCGGGTTTCACATGCCACCAACTCCACATTCACAGGTAACTTCAGCGCCACAGCCGTTTTCAGATAGCCCTCAATGCAAAGGCTCTAGACGCAAATATTGGTGTGAGAGCTAATTCAATCAAGGAAACACTGCATGTTGGTGAAGGGCATATTGAAGAAGAATCAGCCGAGTGGTTCTTGTGGGAGAACAACTCCATTTGGCTCACTAACTTCACACACCATCAGGCTTCCAAGCAGCTCTCAAGGAAACTCAGTTTTCACACTCTATGGTTAGTGCCCTTTGAGTGCATTATCTAGGAATGAACCTGGTAGAGCATCCCACACAAACGAATGCTCCACATGCGGGTTTCACATGCCACCAACTCCACATTCACAGACAACTTCAGCACCAAAGCCGTTTTCAGATAGCCCTCAATGCAAAGGCTCTAGACGCAAATATTGGTGTCAGAGCTAATTCAATCAAGGAAACACTGCATGTTGGTGAAGGGCATATTGAAGAAGAATCAGCCGAGTGGTTCTTGTGGGAGAACAACTCCATTTGGCTCACTAGCTTCACACACCATCAGGCTTCCAAGCAGCTCTCAAGGAAACTCAGTTTTCACACTCTATGCTTAATGCCCTTTGAGTGCATTATCTAAGAATGATCCTAGTTGAGCATCCCACACAAACGAATGCTCCACATGCGGGTTTCACATGCCACCAACTCCACATTCACAGGCAACTTCAGCGCCACAGCCGTTTTCAGATAGCCCTCAATGCAAAGGCTCTAGACGCAAATATTGGTGTGAGAGCTAATTCAATCAAGGAAACACTGCATGTTGGTGAAGGGCATATTGAAGAAGAATCAGCCGAGTGGTTCTTGTGGGAGAACAACTCCATTTGGCTCACTAACTTCACACACCATCAGGCTTCCAAGCAGCTCTCAAGGAAACTCAGTTTTCACACTCTATGCTTAGTGCCCTTTGAGTGCCTAGGACTGAAATGAAGCTTGGTGAGCATCCCACACAAACGAATGCTCCACATGCGGGTTTCACATGCCACCAACTCCACATTCACAGGCAACTTCAGCGCCACAGCCGTTTTCAGATAGCCCTCAATGCAAAGGCTCTAGACGCAAATATTGGTGTGAGAGCTAATTCAATCAAGGAAACACTGCATGTTGGTGAAGGGCATATTGAAGAAGAATCAGCCGAGTGGTTCTTGTGGGAGATCAACTCCATTTGGCTCACTAACTTCACACACCATCAGGCTTCCAAGCAGCTCTCAAGGAAACTCAGTTTTCACACTCTATGCTTAGTGCCCTTTGAGTGCATTATCTAGGAATGAACCTGGTAGAGCATCCCACACAAACGAATGCTCCACATGCGGGTTTCACATGCCACCAACTCCACATTCACAGACAACTTCAGCACCAAAGCCGTTTTCAGATAGCCCTCAATGCAAAGGCTCTAGACGCAAATATTGGTGTCAGAGCTAATTCAATCAAGGAAACACTGCATGTTGGTGAAGGGCATATTGAAGAAGAATCAGCCGAGTGGTTCTTGTGGGAGAACAACTCCATTTGGCTCACTAGCTTCACACACCATCAGGCTTCCAAGCAGCTCTCAAGGAAACTCAGTTTTCACACTCTATGCTTAATGCCCTTTGAGTGCATTATCTAAGAATGATCCTAGTTGAGCATCCCACACAAACGAATGCTCCACATGCGGGTTTCACATGCCACCAACTCCACATTCACAGGCAACTTCAGCGCCACAGCCGTTTTCAGATAGCCCTCAATGCAAAGGCTCTAGACGCAAATATTGGTGTGAGAGCTAATTCAATCAAGGAAACACTGCATGTTGGTGAAGGGCATATTGAAGAAGAATCAGCCGAGTGGTTCTTGTGGGAGAACAACTCCATTTGGCTCACTAACTTCACACACCATCAGGCTTCCAAGCAGCTCTCAAGGAAACTCAGTTTTCACACTCTATGCTTAGTGCCCTTTGAGTGCATTATCTAGGAATGAACCTGGTAGAGCATCCCACACAAACGAATGCTCCACATGCGGGTTTCACATGCCACCAACTCCACATTCACAGGCAACTTCAGCGCCACAGCCGTTTTCAGATAGCCCTCAATGCAAAGGCTCTAGACGCAAATATTGGTGTGAGAGCTAATTCAATCAAGGAAACACTGCATGTTGGTGAAGGGCATATTGAAGAAGAATCAGCCGAGTGGTTCTTGTGGGAGAACAACTCCATTTGGCTCACTAACTTCACACACCATCAGGCTTCCAAGCAGCTCTCAAGGAAACTCAGTTTTCACATTCTATGGTTAGTGCCCTTTGAGTGCATTATCTAGGAATGAACCTGGTAGAGCATCCCACACAAACGAATGCTCCACATGCGGGTTTCACATGCCACCAACTCCACATTCACAGACAACTTCAGCACCAAAGCCGTTTTCAGATAGCCCTCAATGCAAAGGCTCTAGACGCAAATATTGGTGTCAGAGCTAATTCAATCAAGGAAACACTGCATGTTGGTGAAGGGCATATTGAAGAAGAATCAGCCGAGTGGTTCTTGTGGGAGAACAACTCCATTTGGCTCACTAGCTTCACACACCATCAGGCTTCCAAGCAGCTCTCAAGGAAACTCAGTTTTCAAACTCTATGCTTAATGCCCTTTGAGTGCATTATCTAAGAATGATCCTAGTTGAGCATCCCACACAAACGAATGCTCCACATGCGGGTTTCACATGCCACCAACTCCACATTCACAGGTAACTTCAGCGCCACAGCCGTTTTCAGATAGCCCTCAATGCAAAGGCTCTAGACGCAAATATTGGTGTGAGAGCTAATCCAATCAAGGAAACACTGCATGTTGGTGAAGGGCATATTGAAGAAGAATCAGCCGAGTGGTTCTTGTGGGAGAACAACTCCATTTGGCTCACTAGCTTCACACACCATCAGGCTTCCAAGCAGCTCTCAAGGAAACTCAGTTTTCACACTCTATGATTAATGCCCTTTGAGTGCATTATCTAAGAATGATCCTAGTTGAGCATCCCACACAAACGAATGCTCCACATGCGGGTTTCACATGCCACCAACTCCACATTCACAGCTAACTTCAGCGCCACAGCCGTTTTCAGATAGCCCTCAATGCAAAGGCTCTAGACGCAAATATTGGTGTGAGAGCTAATTCAATCAAGGAAACACTGCATGTTGGTGAAGGGCATATTGAAGAAGAATCAGCCGAGTGGTTCTTGTGGGAGAACAACTCCATTTGGCTCACTAACTTCACACACCATCAGGCTTCCAAGCAGCTCTCAAGGAAACTCAGTTTTCACATTCTATGGTTAGTGCCCTTTGAGTGCATTATCTAGGAATGAACCTGGTAGAGCATCCCACACAAACGAATGCTCCACATGCGGGTTTCACATGCCACCAACTCTACATTCACAGACAACTTCAGCACCAAAGCCGTTTTCAGATAGCCCTCAATGCAAAGGCTCTAGACGCAAATATTGGTGTCAGAGCTAATTCAATCAAGGAAACACTGCATGTTGGTGAAGGGCATATTGAAGAAGAATCAGCCGAGTGGTTCTTGTGGGAGAACAACTCCATTTGGCTCACTAGCTTCACACACCATCAGGCTTCCAAGCAGCTCTCAAGGAAACTCAGTTTTCACACTCTAGGCTTAATGCCCTTTGAGTGCATTATCTAAGAATGATCCTAGTTGAGCATCCCACACAAACGAATGCTCCACATGCGGGTTTCACATGCCACCAACTCCACATTCACAGGCAACTTCAGCGCCACAGCCGTTTTCAGATAGCCCTCAATGCAAAGGCTCTAGACGCAAATATTGGTGTGAGAGCTAATTCAATCAAGGAAACACTGCATGTTGGTGAAGGGCATATTGAAGAAGAATCAGCCGAGTGGTTCTTGTGGGAGAACAACTCCATTTGGCTCACTAACTTCACACACCATCAGGCTTCCAAGCAGCTCTCAAGGAAACTCAGTTTTCACATTCTATGGTTAGTGCCCTTTGAGTGCATTATCTAGGAATGAACCTGGTAGAGCATCCCACACAAACGAATGCTCCACATGCGGGTTTCACATGCCACCAACTCCACAATCACAGACAACTTCAGCACCAAAGCCGTTTTCAGATAGCCCTCAATGCAAAGGCTCTAGACGCAAATATTGGTGTCAGAGCTAATTCAATCAAGGAAACACTGCATGTTGGTGAAGGGCATATTGAAGAAGAATCAGCCGAGTGGTTCTTGTGGGAGAACAACTCCATTTGGCTCACTAGCTTCACACACCATCAGGCTTCCAAGCAGCTCTCAAGGAAACTCAGTTTTCACACTCTATGCTTAATGCCCTTTGAGTGCATCATCTAAGAATGATCCTAGTTGAGCATCCCACACAAACGAATGCTCCACATGCGGGTTTCACATGCCACCAACTCCACATTCACAGGTAACTTCAGCGCCACAGCCGTTTTCAGATAGCCCTCAATGCAAAGGCTCTAGACGCAAATATTGGTGTGAGAGCTAATTCAATCAAGGAAACACTGCATGTTGGTGAAGGGCATATTGAAGAAGAATCAGCCGAGTGGTTCTTGTGGGAGAACAACTCCATTTGGCTCACTAACTTCACACACCATCAGGCTTCCGAGCAGCTCTCAAGGAAACTCAGTTTTCGCACTCTATGCTTAGTGCCCTTTGAGTGCCTAGGACTGAAATGAAGCTTGGTGAGCATCCCACACAAACGAATGCTCCACATGCGGGTTTCACATGCCACCAACTCCACATTCACTAGACAACTTCAGCACCAAAGCCGTTTTCAGATAGCCCCTCAATGCAAAGGCTCTAGACGCAAATATTGGTGTCAGAGCTAATTCAATCAAGGAAACACTGCATGTTGGTGAAGGGCATATTGAAGAAGAATCAGCCGAGTGGTTCTTGTGGGAGATCAACTCCATTTGGCTCACTAACTTCACACACCATCAGGCTTCCAAGCAGCTCTCAAGGAAACTCAGTTTTCACACTCTATGCTTAGTGCCCTATGAGTGCATTATCTAGGAATGAACCTGGTAGAGCATCCACACAAACGAATGCTCCACATGCGGGTTTCACATGCCACCAACTCCACATTCACAGGCAACTTCAGCGCCACAGCCATTTTCAGATAGCCCTCAATGCAAAGGCTCTAGATTCAAATATTGGTGTGAGAGCTAATTCAATCAAGGAAACACTGCATGTTGGTGAAGGGCATATTCAAGAAGAATCAGCCGAGTGGTTCTTGTGGGAGAACAACTCCATTTGGCTCACTAACTTCACACACCATCAGGCTTCCGAGCATCTCTCAAGGAAACTCAGTTTTCACACTCTATGCTTAGTGCCCTTTGAGTGCATTATCTAGGAATGAACCTGGTAGAGCATCCCACACAAACGAATGCTCCACATGCGGGTTTCACATGCCACCAACTCCACATTCACAGACAACTTCAGCACCAAAGCCGTTTTCAGATAGCCCTCAATGCAAAGGCTCTAGACGCAAATATTGGTGTCAGAGCTAATTCAATCAAGGAAACACTGCATGTTGGTGAAGGGCATATTGAAGAAGAATCAGCCGAGTGGTTCTTGTGGGAGAACAACTCCATTTGGCTCACTAGCTTCACACACCATCAGGCTTCCAAGCAGCTCTCAAGGAAACTCAGTTTTCACACTCTATGCTTAATGCCCTTTGAGTGCATTATCTAAGAATGATCCTAGTTGAGCATCCCACACAAACGAATGCTCCACATGCGGGTTTCACATGCCACCAACTCCACATTCACAGGCAACTTCAGCGCCACAGCCGTTTTCAGATAGCCCTCAATGCAAAGGCTCTAGACGCAAATATTGGTGTGAGAGCTAATTCAATCAAGGAAACACTGCATGTTGGTGAAGGGCATATTGAAGAAGAATCAGCCGAGTGGTTCTTGTGGGAGAACAACTCCATTTGGCTCACTAACTTCACACACCATCAGGCTTCCAAGCAGCTCTCAAGGAAACTCAGTTTTCACATTCTATGGTTAGTGCCCTTTGAGTGCATTATCTAGGAATGAACCTGGGAGAGTATCCCACACAAACGAATGCTCCACATGCGGGTTTCACATGCCACCAACTCCACATTCACAGGAAACTTCAGCGCCAAACCCGTTTTCAGATAGCCCTCAATGCAAAGGCTCTAGACGCAAATATTGGTGTGAGAGCTAATTCCATCAAGGAAACACTGCATGTTGGTGAAGGGCATATTGAAGAAGAATCAGCCGAGTGGTTCTTGTGGGAGAACAACTCCATTTGGCTCACTAACTTCACACACCATCAGGCTTCCAAGCAGCTCTCAAGGAAACTCAGTTTTCACACTCTATGCTTAGTGCCCTTTGAGTGCATTATCTAGGAATGAACCTGGTAGAGCATCCCACACAAACGAATGCTCCACATGCGGGTTTCACATGCCACCAACTCCACATTCACAGGCAACTTCAGCGCCACAGCCGTTTTCAGATAGCCCTCAATGCAAAGGCTCTAGACGCAAATATTGGTGTGAGAGCTAATTCAATCAAGGAAACACTGCATGTTGGTGAAGGGCATATTGAAGAAGAATCAGCCGAGTGGTTCTTGTGGGAGAACAACTCCATTTGGCTCACTAACTTCACACACCATCAGGCTTCCGAGCAGCTCTCAAGGAAACTCAGTTTTCGCACTCTATGCTTAGTGCCCTTTGAGTGCCTAGGACTGAAATGAAGCTTGGTGAGCTTCCCACACAAACGAATGCTCCACATGCGGGTTTCACATGCCACCAACTCCACATTCACAGGCAACTTCAGCGCCACAGCCGTTTTCAGATAGCCCTCAATGCAAAGGCTCTAGACGCAAATATTGGTGTGAGAGCTAATTCAATCAAGGAAACACTGCATGTTGGTGAAGGGCATATTGAAGAAGAATCAGCCGAGTGGTTCTTGTGGGAGAACAACTCCATTTGGCTCACTAACTTCACACACCATCAGGCTTCCAAGCAGCTCTCAAGGAAACTCAGTTTTCACATTCTATGGTTAGTGTCCTTTGAGTGCATTATCTAGGAATGAACTTGGTAGAGCATCCCACACAAACGAATGCTCCACATGCGGGTTTCACATGCCACCAACTCCACATTCACAGACAACTTCAGCACCAAAGCCGTTTTCAGATAGCCCTCAATGCAAAGGCTCTAGACGCAAATATTGGTGTGAGAGCTAATTCAATCAAGGAAACACTGCATGTTGGTGAAGGGCATATTGAAGAAGAATCAGCCGAGTGGTTCTTGTGGGAGAACAACTCCATTTGGCTCACTAGCTTCACACACCATCAGGCTTCCAAGCAGCTCTCAAGGAAACTCAGTTTTCACACTCTATGCTTAATGCCCTTTGAGTGCATTATCTAAGAATGATCCTAGTTGAGCATCCCACACAAACGAATGCTCCACATGCGGGTTTCACATGCCACCAACTCCACATTCACAGGTAACTTCAGCGCCACAGCCGTTTTCAGATAGCCCTCAATGCAAAGGCTCTAGACGCAAATATTGGTGTCAGAGCTAATTCAATCAAGGAAACACTGCATGTTGGTGAAGGGCATATTGAAGAAGAATCAGCCGAGTGGTTCTTGTGGGAGAACAACTCCATTTGGCTCACTAACTTCACACACCATCAGGCTTCCAAGCAGCTCTCAAGGAAACTCAGTTTTCACATTCTATGGTTAGTGCCCTTTGAGTGCATTATCTAGGAATGAACCTGGTAGAGCATCCCACACAAACGAATGCTCCACATGCGGGTTTCACATGCCACCAACTCCACATTCACAGACAACTTCAGCACCAAAGCCGTTTTCAGATAGCCCTCAATGCAAAGGCTCTAGACGCAAATATTGGTGTGAGAGCTAATTCCATCAAGGAAACACTGCATGTTGGTGAAGGGCATATTGAAGAAGAATCAGCCGAGTGGTTCTTGTGGGAGAACAACTCCATTTGGCTCACTAGCTTCACACACCATCAGGCTTCCAAGCAGCTCTCAAGGAAACTCAGTTTTCACACTCTATGCTTAATGCCCTTTGAGTGCATTATCTAAGAATGATCCTAGTTGAGCATCCCACACAAACGAATGCTCCACATGCGGGTTTCACATGCCACCAACTCCACACATTCACAGGCAACTTCAGCGCCACAGCCGTTTTCAGATAGCCCTCAATGCAAAGGCTCTAGACGCAAATATTGGTGTGAGAGCTAATTCAATCAAGGAAACACTGCATGTTGGTGAAGGGCATATTGAAGAAGAATCAGCCGAGTGGTTCTTGTGGGAGAACAACTCCATTTGGCTCACTAACTTCACACACACCATCAGGCTTCCAAGCAGCTCTCAAGGAAACTCAGTTTTCACACTCTATGCTTAGTGCCCTTTGAGTGCATTATCTAGGAATGAACCTGGGAGAGCATCCCACACAAACGAATGCTCCACATGCGGGTTTCACATGCCACCAACTCCACATTCACAGACAACTTCAGCGCCACAAGCCGTTTTCAGATAGCCCTCAATGCAAAGGCTCTAGACGCAAATATTGGTGTGAGAGCTAATTCAATCAAGGAAACACTGCATGTTGGTGAAGGGCATATTGAAGAAGAATCAGCCGAGTGGTTCTTGTGGGAGAACAACTCCATTTGGCTCACTAACTTCACACACCATCAGGCTTCCAAGCAGCTCTCAAGGAAACTCAGTTTTCACACTCTATGCTTATTGCCCTTTGAGTGCATTATCTAGGAATGAACCTGGTAGAGCATCCCACACAAACGAATGCTCCACATGCGGGTTTCACATGCCACAAACTCCACATTCACAGGCAACTTCAGTGCCACAGCCGTTTTCAGATAGCCCTCAATGCAAAGGCTCTAGACGCAAATATTGGTGTGAGAGCTAATTCAATCAAGGAAACACTGCATGTTGGTGAAGGGCATATTGAAGAAGAATCAGCCGAGTGGTTCTTGTGGGGAGAACAACTCCATTTGGCTCACTAACTTCACACACCATCAGGCTTCCAAGCAGCTCTCAAGGAAACTCAGTTTTCACATTCTATGGTTAGTGCCCTTTGAGTGCATTATCTAGGAATGAACCTGGTAGAGCATCCCACACAAACGAATGCTCCACATGCGGGTTTCACATGCCACCAACTTCACATTCACAGACAACTTCAGCACCAAAGCCGTTTTCAGATAGCCCTCAATGCAAAGGCTCTAGACGCAAATATTGGTGTCAGAGCTAATTCAAATCAAGGAAACACTGCATGTTGGTGAAGGGCATATTGAAGAAGAATCAGCCGAGTGGTTCTTGTGGGAGAACAACTCCATTTGGCTCACTAACTTCACACACCATCAGGCTTCCAAGCAGCTCTCAAGGAAACTCAGTTTTCACACTCTATGCTTAATGCCCTTTGAGTGCATTATCTAAGAATGATCCTAGTTGAGCATCCCACACAAACGAATGCTCCACATGCGGGTTTCACATGCCACCAAACTCCACATTCACAGGCAACTTCAGCGCCACAGCCATTTTCAGATAGCCCTCAATGCAAAGGCTCTAGACGCAAATATTGGTGTGAGAGCTAATTCAATCAAGGAAACACTGCATGTTGGTGAAGGGCATATTGAAGAAGAATCAGCCGAGTGGTTCTTGTGGGGAGAACAACTCCATTTGGCTCACTAACTTCACACACCATCAGGCTTCCAAGCAGACTCTCAAGGAAACTCAGTTTTTCACACTCTATGCTTAGTGCCTTTTGACTGCATTATCTAGGAATGAACCTGGTAGAGCATCCCACACAAACGAATGCTCCACATGCGGGTTTCACATGCCCA